>NC_047055.1:74780321-75080321 GCF_011762595.2 Tursiops truncatus | reverse complement strand
ATCTGGTAGGATGAATACAATATGAATCAGAGAGCAGCACAGAGGACTAGGGAGAGCAGGCATGAGGTCACTGCACTAATCCAGGCAAGAGGTGATGAGGACTGGAACTCACGGAGAGGGAATGACAGAGAAGTCTTTGGTAAACAACAACACATCATTTCACTACCTTAATTCCCAAAGCCTCCAGTGCAGCTTTTCCCAGACACTGTGGGATCATCTCTGATGATGACACATTTTGAGTCAATCTAGCACCTCAACAATGCTTAGCAGGTGTCCAAAGAAAATGACATACAAAAATACGAGTATGGTTAAGGTTTTTGGTTTATTATTAGGTAGCTGGTGACTGAAATATCTCAGTATAATTTGGTCCTTTTTATTTAAACGCCTGATCAAACAGATTTTTCAAATGAACAACTGGAAACTCAGACTACACACTTGCTAACCTTTGTATTTTTAAACAAAGATGAAAGGGAAGGAGGGGTAGGTAAAGTAAACAGACTCAAAACATGTTCTGGAATCCTTTCTGCACCCAAACATCAAAGGAGTTTCCATCTTACTCCCAACTCTCAGTTTATGAGACCTCATCATCTAATCAGAGGTTGGACAATGCTTCAGAGAAGTAGACCAATATGACACTTTTGGAAAGATGCTTCCTCTTATGTACTGCCAATTTTGAAAAGAAATTCCTAAGTAGTTATCACTTATATGAGTGGGAAGATTGCACCTTCCTTAAAAAAAATCTGGAGAGAAGCAGACTTTCATAGTGGCCTTCTTACATTTCCACAATAACAAAAAAGTCATCTGACAATCATATTCATGACTTCCTATGGAATCCTGCACAACCAATTTGGGCTAGAAGAACAGAGGTAGCATTTTCTCATACTGGGAAGTTTGCCTTCTTATTTAGGGCAAATCCCATATGCTGACATTTTTTCCTTACGTTTTTGTTCCTTTTGACAATGCCTGATAGGACATGGATTCTGATCATTCTCCCATTCTCTGTCCAATCTTGCTGATGCAGAAAGTTAATTTTTAAAAAATGAGAGGCAGGGCGATACAGAAGGAGGAATAAAGGGAGACAAGTCAGTGTGAAAATGGAAACAGAGTGATAAAATGCAAAGAGGTTTGGCAGTCTGGAGTCTCGAGTTCAGACTCTGGTTCTACTAATTACTCACCATGTGCCCTTGGATAAGTACCTTTCCTTCTAAGAGTCCTTGAAAGAAGCTGGTGTATTTTAAGGACAAGAGGTGCTCAATGTTTGAAGCTCAGGCACAATGTTTTTGCATTAAAAAAATTCTATAATATGAATAGCACTCCTTTCCCTAAATGTAGTGGAAAATAATATAAGTTGAGGAGCAGAGCTACCTAGATTCTAATATAGTCTCTTTCACTTACTTGTTCTATAACCTTGGGCACGTTACTTAATTGTTCTGTTCCTATTCACTCACCAGTAACATAGAAATGATAATCCTACTTACCTCAGGGAGTTATTTTGAGAATTAAATGAATTAACACATGTAAAACACATAAAAGAGTTCCTGACTTCAAGAAATCAGCCATTTTATTTTTCTTACCTTGGTTTCTTTCCTATTTAAGCAGGCATTGCATTGCCCATGTTTGTAGTGGGCGTTGAGATTTTCAACCACCTTGGAATCTCCAGGCCTTTTTCAACAATTTCTGTAGTTCTGCTTTCCAATCCCTATTGTAAATGATCAACTTCTTCCCACCACCCCCTTTATGTCCCTCCACCTCCACTTTAATCTCCAGGAACTCAGGTATTCTGTGAGGATCAGTGTACGATATAGGGTCAGTGCTTAATGAGGTCACCCTAGTCACCAGTCTTTTGGGATAGTAGAGGTGAATGACTAGCTAATCTGAGAAGCTGTTGGTACTAAACAGTGATTAGAACCTCGCAGTTACAAGCCAGACTTCTATTACTTCCTAGCTGTGTGACCTTTGGGCAAGTCACTTAACCTCTCTGGGACTATTTACCAAGGTTTTTGTGGGAATTAAATTAGTTAACCCATGTAAGGCACCAAAATTTGGCACATAGTAAGTGCTATCATTATTATTGCTATTATAATTCTTTGTTCTGAGTGGGGAATCACTTTTCCAACATAGAATTTTCCAAAGGAGCAACAGACAGCTAACCCTCAGAATAGGCTCTGACTAAAAGAAACTAGCTTTTTGTGTGACTTTGTTCAAATTCCTTTCCATCTCTCTGTCTCAGGCACCTCATTCATAAAATGACCAAACTGGACAAGATGGTTTGCCACGTTCCATAGACTCTAATATCCTACAATCTCAGGCCATTTATGTTCCAGATCTCTGTAAGTTTCAGCTTAGATCAAAGCTCAGTGGCCTTTAAAAGTCTACTTACTGTGTTTTTCATGGATAAATTATTTTGGTGTGTGGTTCAGTAAAAACATAATAACAATATTTTGGTTCGATTGAAGGCAGCAGCCACTTTGCGTGGTGTTCTAGGTTTTTATTCATTATTTAGTTTAGTTACCTGGTTTAAGGTTTGGGCAAGAAGAAGAAACTCACACCACCCCCAAAATGAGGTCTCAGGATAACGCTAAGAAGCACCAAGCTGGAATCCAGGAGAACTGAGTTTGTGCTCTAGTTATGTTGCCAGCTTGTTGTTTCGCCCTAGACAAGACTCCACTCCTCTCTAGGCCCCTATAAAGCAAAAGGGGAGAAGTGAGAGGGCATCAAAGATCTAGGTGGTCTCTAAGGTTTTAATCTCCTTGAAAAGCAGAAAGCTAAGGGCACTGCATGAAAACTGAGCAGAAGCCAACAAGATGTTCACCAAATAACTCAAACTTTATACATCAAAAATCAAACTCTTGATTCCTACCCACCCACACACACATACCGGCTTTACCTACAATATTCATCATTTCAGTAAATGGCAATCACATTCTTCAAATTGCTCAGATCAAAAATTTGGCAATCAGCCTTGACTTCTCTCTTTTTCTCACAATGAGTATCTAATCTGTCAGTAAATGCTGTAGGATCTACCATGAAGACACATCAAGAATCCAGCTACTTCTCATCTCCTCTACCAATAACCCCTGGTCTAAACCACCATCATCTCTTACCTGGATCACTGCAGTAGCCTCATCTCCTTGCTTTCGCCTTGCTCTTACAGTGTTTTCTCCACACAGACAATCAGTAAACAAACAAATGTATAAAATATCAAAGAGTGGTGGATGTTCTGAAGAAGAGAATCTGTTAAAATATCAGTCAAATCATGTTAATCCTCTATTCAAAATCTTCCAATGACTCCCCATATCGGAGTAAAAACCAAAGTCCTAAGGAAGACCTGAGATGTCCCTTATTAACTCTGATCTCATCTCTTATCACTCTCCATTTACTTAAACTGCCATACAGGTCTCTCTGCTATTGTCCATCATACAAAGTATGCTCTTGCCTCAGGTCTTTTCTACTTGTGGTTGTCTGTATCTGGAATATTCTAACTCCAGATATCCCTATTGTTCACTTCCTAATTTCCTTCAGGTCTCTGCTCAAATATCACCTTCTCAGTAAGGGCTTCTCTGACCAACAGATATAAAATAGTCCTTCCCACTATCAATCCCTATTCCCCACACTCTGCTAAATTATTCTTCATGACATTTATCACCATCAGATATATTCTACATGTCTCCTTTCATTAAACTGTAAACTCCATGAAGGGAGGAATTTTTGTCTGCCTTGTTCATTGCTGTGTCATAGGTGCTTAGCATAGAATTTGATATGTAAAAAGCTCAGTAAGTATTTGTCGAATAAATGCAGTCTATAAAGTAAGATGGCAAGACTGTTGGCAACTTGAATGCCCACACAAGCCAATCCATCAGTCCAGTAAATGGATAAAAGACCCAGAAGCCTTAAGAGCTTCATGAATTTCTATTGATACTAGTTAAGGTTATTTTGCCTCTCTGACTCTCCTATTTCCTATCTATGAGGTGAGCGACCTGTGTGATAAAAAAGGAGCACTTGATTTGAGGAACAAAGAGTGGGGCTGAAATCCCAGCTCTGCCACCTTGAGGCTGTTTGACTTTAGACATGTCACTTAACTTCTCTGAACATAATATTTACAATGGGAATGACAGTATTATAATAGTATGGAGAATATTAAAACACAGTAAACCTGGCTACTTGTATACAGTAGAAAAGAGGATGAAATGCAATAATGGAATATGAAACAACTCTGTAAACTGTAAAGTGTTACTGGAATATGTCCAATGTCACTGTTCCCTGTGCTACATTCAGAAAAAGTTGTCAAAGAGTCAAATAGTGCTACTAAAAATGTTTTGAACTTTGGAAAAGAACATCCCAGATAAAATACTAAGTACCACTGTAGCTTATTTATTGTCTGGTACTAGGTTGTTCTGGCTCAAGTTATCCTGTGACATGTTGAATCCACCAAAGGAGGCCAACTATTTCCAGGGAAACCCTGTCACAGGACACTTGCAGTCCCCCTAGCGGCCAGATAGTAAGACTACACTTCCACAAGCAAGGAACACACTCAATTTGCACAAAACAGAACCCATAATTAAGGGGTTGGCCATTTTAAAGCTACATCATCTAATTCAGCAAAGGCCTTATAAAAAAAAGTTTTCATGTTCCCCTTACTCCCAGAATTGTCTGACTTGTGCTCTTTGCTTCTCTCCCTTAACCAACACCCTGAAAACCCATTTATACAGAACCTCAAAGCAAGCCACCATGATCAATGGAAAACTTGAGAGCAGAATGATAATTCTTTTTTTTTTTGGCTGGATAAATGCTTTATTCTTTTGCCAGTTTTTATTTTATTTTTTTTTATTTTTAACATCTTTATTGGGGTATAATTGCTTTACAATGGTGTGTTAGTTTCTGCTTTATAACAAAGTGAATCAGTCATACATAAACATATGTTCCCATATGTCTTCCCTCTCAGAATGATAATTCTTGATCTGACCACCACACTGGGCATCTTTATTGGCTCTCACGCCAAACTTAGACCCATTAATCACCCTCAATTTTAATTACTTCCCCATATATTGCAGACTTGTATAGTCAAAGACATCAAAACATGTTCCCAGAAAGTGCAAAAATATAGCCAAAAATGAGAAAGTAACTAGTAACTGACTTGACTGGGGTGGCACTGTTGAAAAAGGAGAAATAGATTCCAACCCCTTGAGTTCACTCTTCATTGTCTTTCCAGAAATACTACCTTCTGGTATCTGAAATATTCATCAAGACGTATAATCTATTGCTTGAGTTAAATCATGTCCCAACCTCATCCATAAGGATAAAAAGCAGCCATAGATAATATTGTTGACCACTTCCACCTATGTTGATCCATTTCTTTTTTGGATATCTGCATTTAAAAAATACATACCATACAATCCAGCAACTCATCATACTGGCATCATGGTGTTGCCATTCTGTTTTGTTTTTATTTTTGTTTTAATAGCTATAAGCTCCTTGAGGGCAGTGATCTCAAGATTCTCCCTGAATTGTGTTCCCTTTACCCTGATCTCTCTCTAGTACACAGATGGGCATATAGCAGGTGTTTAATGAAAAGTGGTTGATTGATGAATACTTTTTAAAACTCACTTTATTAGGGTCATCTCTAAAGACAACTACGTCACAAGAGGACATTTTGTTCAGTGGCCTGTCGTTCACTTACCATTTTCAGGACACAATAGCTATAGCTGATTAGATATGACCCTTAGCCTAGAGTGTTAATAAGACCAAAGTTCAATCCCTTTATAGGTAAATTTTATCTCTTCTTTATGGTTATAGAGTACACCCCTGAAAAGAAGCCCAAATTATATGAGAGTAAATGGACCACTTCTTCATCTACAAATACACACCAGAAGGAGTGGTGGCATTTACCTTGTCTAAAGGACAACATATAAAAACATAAAATTATGACTCCAGCTGCTTACACAAACCTAAACATAAGCCAAATACAACTAACTAGTGATTTCTTTGGCTTAGTTTGCATCTGTTACCTCTTCATGTTAGTTTAGTGCATAGAAATTATTATTCCTCATCCCCTTGCTAGTAGTTCCCAAATCCAAATACTAAAAAGAGGACTACTAACTGCATAAACCTTATTAATATGTTTCTTCTCTACTGTTGTCTGAA
The DNA here is from genome assembly GCF_011762595.2 of Tursiops truncatus. Taxonomy (NCBI): domain Eukaryota; kingdom Metazoa; phylum Chordata; class Mammalia; order Artiodactyla; family Delphinidae; genus Tursiops; species Tursiops truncatus. The sequence continues at coordinate 75,074,180 of NC_047055.1, read as the reverse complement.
GACCTGAAAATTTTAGAGACACTCTTCTATTCATCCAGGAAGGGGCTGGCATTATCAATTCTAATTCACAGTTGAGGAAAACTGAGAACAGTGTCCTTATGCAGCCTTCATACAGGATGAAACAAAGTATGCTTTAACTTTCAACACAGCAGCAGAAACCTTTTGCCTCTTAAGTCCCAGAGGGGTTCAAAACTCAGGTACTTTCAGCGAGGTTGCAGGATACAAAGTCAATATACAAAAATCAGTTATATTTCTATACACTGGCAATGAACAATTTTAAAGGATATTAAGAAAATTCCATTCATAGTAGCATCAAAAATTAAAACATTGAGGAACTAATTAAACAAAAGAAGTGCAAAATTTATACTCTTAAAACTACAAAACGTTGAAAAAAGTGAAAATGACATAAATAAATGGAAAGACATTCCATGGCCATGGATCAGAACACTTAATGTGGAGATGACAACACTCCCCAAATTGATCTACAGATTCAATGTAGCCTCTATCAGAATCCCAAATGGCTTCTCTGTAGAAAATGACAAGCTGATCCTAAAATGCATATAGAAATTCAAAGGACCCACAATAGTCAAAAACAATCTTGAAAAAGAAGAACAAAATTGGACGACTCACACTTCCTCATTTCAAAACTTATTAAAAACTTACAGTAATTAAGACACCGTGGTATTGGTATAGGATCAATGTATTGTAATATAGCCCAGAGTCCAGAAAAAACATTTACAGTCAACTAATTTTACACAAAGGGTGACAAGACAGTTAAATAGGGAAAGAATCAACATATGGTGCTGTGGTGACTAGATAGTTACATAAAAAATAATTCAAAACCGATCAAAAACCTAAATTTAACAGCTAAAACTATAAAACTCTTAGAAGGAAAGCTAAGTGTAAATCTTTGTGACCTTGGGTTAAGCAAAACCTTCTTAGATATGATACAAAGATCACAAGCTACATACAAAAAGTACATTGGACTTCAAAATTTTTAAAGCATGTTCTTCAATGGATACCATCAAGAAAGTGAAAAGACAACTCAGAGTATGTGATAAAATATTCACAAATTGTAATTTCTTATAGGATTTTTATCTAGAATATATTTTTTTAAAACTCTTACAACTCGGGGTTCCCTGGTGGCGCAGTGGTTGAGAGTCCGCCTGCCGATGCAGGAGACACGGGTTTGTGCCCCGGTCCGGGAATATCCCACATGCCGCGGAGCGGCTGGGCCCGTGAGCCATTGCCGCTGAGCCTGTGCGTCCGGAGCCTGTGCTCCACAACGGGAGAGGCCGCAACAGTGAGAGGACCGTGTACCGCAAAAAAAAAAAAAAACCTCTTACAACTCAATAAGAAAAATAATCTAATTACAAATGAGCAAAGACCTTTTTTGCAAAGAAGATATACAAACAGTCAATAAGCACATAAAAGGATGCTTAATATTATTAGTCATTAGAGAAATGCAAATCAAAACCACTTTGACATACCACTTCACACCCACTGTGATGTCTATAATTAAAAAGACAATAACAAGTATTGGCAGGATGTGAAGAAATAGGACCCTCATACATTGCTGGTGAGATTGTAAAATGGTGTAGCCACTTTTAAAAACAGTTTGGAAGTGCCTCAAAAGGTTAAACACAGAGTTACTATATGACCCAGAAACTCCACTCCTAGGTATGTACCCAAAAGAATTAAAAAACATGTTCATAAAAAAAATCTTGTACATAAATGTTCATAGCAGTATTATTCATAATAACCAAAAGGTTGAAGTAACTCTAATGTCCATCAACTGATGAATGGATAGATAAAGTGAGGTACATCCATAAAATGGAAAGTATTGAGATGTGCTTCAACATGGATGAACACTGAAAATATTATTCTACATGAAAGAAGCTAGTCACAAAAGGTGACGTATTGCATGGCTCCATTTATATTAAATGTCAGAATAAGCAAATCCATAGAGACTGAAAGTAGACTGGTGGTTGATAGTTGCTCAGGGTTGGGGTGGGGTTTGACTGCTAAGTGATTAAAATGTTCTAAAATTGATTGCGGTGATGGTTGCCCAACTCTGAATATAATAAAAACCATTGAATTGTATGTATACTTTAAATGGGTGAATTATATATTGTGAATTACGTCTCAATAAAGCTGTTGATTAAAAAAATAAAACTCAGGTACTGCATGATCTAAATTGGCAGCATTCTCAAGTAACCAGCACTTTAGAGCTATATGCTTATCTAGATGAGCCACTCTCAACACTGCTCTGCCCTGTAGGTTGGCAACAGGAATTGGTGTAAGAGAGAAGGGATGGCAGCATTCATGAGTGTGCAAGGAGCTGTGCATAAATCACAGCAGCAGTCACTAAAAGTAGCCCTTACTGAGCAAAAATCTAAAACATCAACTGTCAGGTGGGAAAGTTCAAGAAAAAAAGTTGGGAAGTGCCACTCTAGAGAGGTTTCCCTATGGTAAACAAATGCTATAGAAAATGCAACAACTTCTACTCCCTCAACTAGCAAAGGGATGTACACTAAGCACCCTCCTGGCTTACTCAAACTTACATGAGTGCTAGTGAATAAACCAGAAGATGCTGGGTCTTTTCTTTGAAAAGAGTGCTATATAAATATGAGATTTCATAATTCTCTTCAATATGGCAAATGCCAACCAATACTGATAACTGTATGGAGCTTTACAAGCAACGAGGGAAAAAAAGTCAACTTTGTGCCTAGGATGAGGATAACTTACTCTGAGTTCAACATCTCAGAACGTGATGTAATGCTGGCAGGCAAATTCTGAGGTTGAATAATTTCTTCAATACCTTTCTTTTTTTAAAATGATTAATTCACATATAGCATCACCATATTAGCTCAGCCAGACAATTCTAGCAAGCACCGTTGCATATAGATCAGGTACTACTTGTGAAAGCACTGCAGAAGTTTGACCCAGACAGAGCTGTCTCAGAGGCGAGAGGTCCAGTTATTCTCAGGTTTTGAGAAAACGTTGCCAAAATAGCCAGTAGACAGAGAGAGACAGAGAACAAGAGACAGAGACAGCAGCCAGCAAAATACTTCATTAAATCACCAAGTCCTCAAGCCATCTAGTTCAGCTCCCTCAGCAACTGTTAAATCAGGCTCTAACCTTAAGGTAAAAAAAGCCCAGCTATTCATTTTGCAATTTCTTCAAGTCATCTATCTAGCCTTAAAAGAAAGGTGCTGAGGTTGATCTGATCTGTTACTCTCCAGATTAAAAAAAAATTCTTTAGGAGCATGCCACAGGTGTAATGAGAAAAAATATCCTGAAAAGTAGAAAAAAAAGTCTATATTCCAATATCAAAAGCATGAAAGGAATAGAAAGAAAGAAAATCGGGGACAGGCAGCACTTAAGGAAGCTGCGGACAAAGAGAAAATGGTGGAGGTAGGGGATGGGGAGAAGTTTCCTTTTCCCTCTCAAACCAACCTCACAAAACTTGATTTTTATTTGCTTTCTATTTTTCAGAATCATGATTTCAGGTTTGGTTATAAAATAAGCCCCTTGCTTACCACAACCAGCTGGCATTCTGCTTTCTGCTTAGCACAGTTCTGAATGAAACTGGTGGTCTTGATATCACAGTAAATAACAATAATAATAAAATTGTCCATGTCCCTAACTCCAACTCACATAATCCCACCAAGAGCAGCCACAGTACAAGTAAGAGTCGGGAGACCAAAGAATTGTTTGGTTTAAATACATATATGTATACCAGATGAGAAAATTACTACAGGGAGGTAAAACGTTTAAAAAAGAAAATGAAATGTGCCAGCAAATTCAATATATTAATATCAAAGTTTACAGCGTAAAAAGAATGGACGTCTGATGAGGCAAAATTAGCACTGGCAAGAAAGCTCCCTTAAGTGACCCTGCAACAGGAAAGCTGCAAGCATCTTCAAAAATGTCTCTCACTGATGTTAACCTTTGGCCAAGATGAGAGAGATACTCTGTGGACAACCAAGAGAAGAATTCTATCACTACATCTTGCACATATTTTCAAATGGGGTACCACCCAGTGTGGCTATATGGTCCTCGGGTTCTGATTACTGGTACCCAGACAGAACTCACCAGTTATTTACTGACCGTGAAGAAAGGATGCTTCTTTCCAACATATTGACCCTGAAGGCCTATGGACAGAGAGCGTCATTCCCAAAGCAAAACTCAGATTTACAAAAAAGACAAACTGCTCCTTGCAATATAGTCATAAAAAGTGACTTGATAACTGTGGAGAGGAGAGGAGATGGAAAGGGGAGTTAATAAAATGACTTCTTTTGAAACAACTAATGGAGAAAGGCAGGATTTGCCAATTTCAAAGCACTACTAAAATACTACCTATTATGAAGACCAGAACAAATTATCAAGAGAAAAATTAAAATGTTCTTTTTGCATCTGGATAATTTATTTAAACGCCAACTCTAATTCCTGAACAGGCTCTCCTTGGTCTCATCTCCCAAGAATAAATATTTGTCATATTATTACGCTGTTTGCTGGGATATAAAGGGCCCTACTTCTGTCAAGTGAGACAGTGGTCAATTAACAAAGTTGTAGTCTTATTTGTTCTTGGTGGAAGACAGCTCCATAAAATATTATCAGGGTTTCACACAAGCCCTATCACTTTTTATTATTCCTTCTGCTCATACCACATGCTAAAATAAGTAAAAATAAAAATTAATGGACAACCTTAGGCCTCTCTCCTCTCGGCAGAAATATTGTAGATGCATAAGAACACAGAGCTGTTCCAGAAGTTATTAAGTTAAAAAAAACCTACAATTAAATAACGTGTATGAACACACACACACAATCAGAAAAGGGAGTAATCCAACAGATTATTGAAAGTCTCTAGAATGTTGAGATTTTTAACTCAAAGTTGGCATATAATGCATGCAATACAGAGAGGGTGGAAGCTCTAGCTTTGGCTTAAAATAATTCCTTGCCTTTCACCAAACTGTGGCCCTACAAAGTGAGGGAAAGAAAGAGAAAGTAAGAAAATACCAACTTTTGTATTGGGATTTGTTGAATTCTGATGAAATTGATAAATTTTCAAAAACCTGATTCAAGGATTTTCTTTGTCCTAGAAATGAAAAATCTTTGTCAACACACAAGACAGGAATGCCAGTTTTCCCTTTCACTAGATTCCTATAACTAGTGCAGCAATCACAAACCAGGAAAGATTAAATAATCTTGTACTTTATTCGGGTACTGCTAATGTCTCACTAGTTGAGGTCATTAATTTATGCAGGTTTTAGAAATAGAGAAGTTTTTCCATTAAGACCTGGGATAAAATCCCCTAGCTTACTGCACACCTGATGGGAAGAGCTATTTAAAAGCTCTCTGTAGCCACTTTCTGAAAATTTCAGGTTATGTCTTCGAACACACACACATCTCTTAACAAATATGTGGAATCATTCACCCCCTCCCTGTTAACTGAGTTACTTGGGTGTTGGGGGAGGCATACAGAAGAGGGACAGGACGGTTCCAGTGACTGGGTAGGTCATGAAGCACCTTATACATTCCCCCCAACCCCGCCAAAAGAAAAATATTTCACAGTAGAAGAGAGCTCCGCTGACTAGCAACCGCCCTAGGAAAAAATATATACTCTAGCAAGTAAATCTGTTCTTATGAAATGAAGACCTTTTGTCCCACAGTATAACCACATTGCAAAAATTTTTAAAAAAAACAAACTTCAAATTAAGTAGAAAAGACTGACAATATAAATGAAGCCTTTGAAAATCCTGTAAGCCAAACCTTAAGAACCTAAAAAATATAAAGCCTGGTTAGAAGCTGTTTCTTCAGTAACCCAGAAAATAATATTTTATGAAATCCTATCCTCCTCTTTCTTTTCTAACACTGTGCTATCAACCTTCCAAGAACAGAAGCATCAGTGAAAGGAAGCAAATTGTTGGATTTAAGTCTCCAAACAAAGATACTAAGTCTAACAAATTTTGAAAAGTCACAGGTAAAGAAAATAGCTACAGAAACACGGAACAAGACATCAACATCCATGAGGACATCAGCACCCAGCAGATCTGAGGAGTTAGTTCCCCAGTCAATATTCCCTCCCTCATGGGAATAAACTAATATCTTAGTTTACTAGGAAAAAAATCTTTAATGTGGTCTCCAAAGTGCTCAATTGTGGTAAGTAAGAATTTTTAACACGCAAGATGAAATTGACCGCCACTTTTCTCATGTCCTAATGAAAACTATTGGGCAAGATTAAGGCTCATAGGTCCCTAACAGTTCTTACTTAATTTGTTAGAGGTAACATATCATGTTTTAAAATGCAAGTATGTCCTTAAAATGAAGGAATATATTGAAAAGCCCTATTCCTTTTGTAAACCCTAATCTCACAAAAGCAGATTTCTATGCACACTGGAATAGCAGGAAATCCTTTAAACTTTTTTCCCAACACTTTTGTAAGTCAGACTCAAGTCTGGTTAAATTGTTCATTAAAAGAACATTCTCCTCTTTATAGAGCTAATGCAAACTCAAAGTAGGAACTGTGGATCTGTTGTAATCCATAGAGCAAATAAACACTTTACAAGAGAAAACCAACACTACCATCTAGTTCCAACATTGTCAACCTGTGAGGGCAAATCTTGCCCATTGTTTACGGGGAAAGGGGTCATTTGGCTTTCCCCTACCTTTGCCTGCTCTAATCTTGCCTGGTTGGAGTCTCTCTCCTGACCTCCAACCCTGGGGCAAGTCCTCTTTGTTGCCAACAAAGGGACTTCACTCCTTCTTCACACAGCGGCCCTCAGAACCCAGAGACCACCTTCTTCCCGTAATCCCATACTCCATTTCATCTCTTTGGAGGAGGCGGGTTGAGAAAAGCTTGGGTCAGTTATTTTGCCTCTAACCTGTCAAGACCAGCCACAGGCCAGGGGGGCAATCCCTAACAGACCTTAAGAGGGGAAAGTGCCCATATTTCTTGTCCAGGTTCTCTGATTTGGGGGCGGGGAGAAGGAGAAGTAGTGGAGGGCTTAAGGGCTTTATTTCGGAAGATGGCCCTTGCAATTGGATTTAAATTTGGAGTCAGCGGGACATGGAGTACCAAGTGGCAGGCAAGATTTTTGGAGGCTGGTGGGGGGCGGGGGTTGTCAAGGAATCTGGAAGGGCTTGCACCAGCACCCAGGGCTCACAGTGGTGGGGACTGGAGCACACAGTGGGGGTTCAGAGCGCAAAGGTCGAATCTTTGGTAGTCCAGGGAAAGGCTCCAGATTTAGGGCGGCCCTTTCTGTGGAAGCTTGTTCAGCTCGCCCAAGAACAGAGCGTTTGCGCGGGGAGGAGAGGACTGACTCTAGGCTTAAAGACATTTTTAGGAGGAGAAACTTACCGCATGTCCCCATAAGGTCCAGAATAGCTCTCCATCCAGGGGCCCATTTCGCTTTTGACACAACTTGGACTTGGATAGGGCACTCTGCTCACCACGCCGCCGGGATACCACACATCGGGTGGGGGAAAGTCACCTTCTTGGCCCGCCAACCCCTGAGGTGGCCGAGTGTAGCCGTATGGGGCTACAGCCCCTGCCTCGCCTGCGCTGCCGCCCCCGCCTCCGCCACAGGGCCCATAGAGCTGGCCTTCTTCGGCTGTGAAGAGAGTGTGCCAGGAAGAGGAGGCGGCAGCTGAGGGTGAGCCTGAGCCCGGTCCTGCTGCACCCCCGCCGTGCAGGCTCGCCAGATCCCCATAGCGGCATTGTGCCGCCGCGGCCGCCCAGGCGCTGCCATAGTCCAGGGGGTTCTCCAGCTTGATGCGGGCATGAGGATGCGGAGGCGGCGGAGGGGGCAGCGGCCCAGCCAGGGCTAGCGGAAAGTTGTAGTAGTCGCGACTCTGATAAGCTGCTACCTCGTCCAGTGCTCCAGACTTGTACAGAGACAGGGCGGATGGCAGCTCAAGTGTTCCGGAGCCCCCTGCTTCGCCGCTGCCAGAGCAGCGCAGGCTCTCACTGTCCAGCCCTTTGGTGTAACCTGCCTTGAAAGGGGAATACTCAGCAGTCTCTTCGGTGCCCTTGCTCGGGCCATCATCCAGCAGAGAACCTTTGCATTCAGCCAACGGGGCACAAGGAGTGGGACGCACAGCTGGTGGACCTCCCAGGAGCGGGGCGTACATGCAATCCCCCCGAAGCTGCTCCCCAGGACTCAGATGCTCCAATGCCTCCACACCCAAGCCCATGGAAACCGACACTGCCTTACACAACTCTTTGGCGCTGTCCGAGATGGTCGAACTGCCCCCTAGGTAACTGTCCTTGGAGGAGATGGGAGCCCCAGTGGCCTCCCTCGCTCTCCCGCTGCTACTGCTGCCTTCAGATACCGCCTCCTGCTGCTGCTGTTGCTGCTGCTGCTGAAGAAGTTGCATGGTGCCGGCCTCGCTCAGGATGTCTTTAAGATCGGTGGAGCAGCTGCTTAAGCCGGGGAAAGTGGGGCCCAGCAGGGACAACGTGGATGGGGCAGCTGAGTCATCCTCTTCCGGAGGTGCTGGCGGCGGCTGCTGCAGCCCCTTGCCGGCTGCCGAGGCAGCTCCTGGCTCTGGGACGCAGCCACGATCCGGGGGGTCCTCGGGAGCTGACTGCTGTTGTGAAGACTGCTGTCCCTCGTCCAGGGACAGGTAGCCTGTGGGGCCTCTGCTCTGGACTTGGGGAGAGCCATCCTCACTCTGCTGCTGCTGCCGTTGCTGCTGCTGCTGCTGGGGACTGGTCTCCTGCTGCTGCTGCAAACGGGCGCCGGGAGGTGCTGCACTCGCGGCCGCAGGGTGCCGGGGACCCGGGTTCTGGATCACTTCGCATACACTCTGGAACAGGTTCTGGAAAGCTCCTCGGTAGGTCTTGGACGGCGGCCGGGGGTAGACCCTCCCCAGACCTAATTGCACCTCCATCCTTAAGCTTGGGTGAATCTTCCACCCAATTCTTTTATCCTGCTCCCCTTCTCTTGCTGAGAAGAGTTCAACAGGCTGCTATGCGTAGTTGCTGCAGCTAGTTGCCCACCTGCGGGAAGCTCCTGGGGAGGAAACTTGCGGGAGTAACAACTCCAAAGAATTCTGACAGCCTCAAAGTCTCGTGCAGAGGAAACACGCGCTGGACACGATCTTCCCTGGTAGGCTCACAATCTGCTCCTGAATACTTGGAGGGTAGATTCAAAAGATGCTCAAATCTTGAAGGGGGGTGGGGAGGAAAACCCTCTGCCTTCTGAATTTGGTGTCCACTGAAGCAGGTGCAAATAAGAACCAGGTTATTTTCTTTTTGTTTTGTTTTGTTTTGGGTTTTGCTATTCGGTTTTGTTTGTTTGGGTTTGGTTGGGGTTTTGTTTGTTGTTGTTGTTGTTTTCTTTTTGGGGGGAGGCTACTGAAGTCCTGACTGCCTTTTCATCCTTTGATCTCTGGCCCCACAAACTGGTGGGAGGGGGAAGCGGCGTGCAGGGGGAGGTGGAGAGGGAGTAAGAGGAATCTGGGGGTCTGCCCTGCTTACCGCCTAACCAGCCAGATTCTGGCTGCAGTGCTGAAGCGGCTCCCCGGTCTCCTGGCACCCCAGAGCCGTTTTTGCAACGTGCAGCTAGCTCTCCCGCTCGCAGCCAAAGGGAGTTACCTCTCTGCAAACTCGGGCTGGCTGCGCTGGGCTGACTGCAGGGGGGTTGAGGGGGCTGCGAGGAGAAGGCGGAGGCAGCAGCAGGACAGGAGACCCTGGAGGGGGGGGCGGGGTGGAGGGGAGGAGGACAAAGGCAGGCGTCAGTCCTACCCGGCACTTTCCTCGCTTCCTCCGAGTCTCCAGCAGCTTTTAAAAACTTCACTGAAGAGGAAAAGGCAGCTCCGGGGAGGCGGCTTCGAAGCCGCCGCGCCGCAAGAGGCGTTGGCTGTCGCCAGAGCCGGCTGGGGTTGACGCGGTGCGTCCCTTCGGCTCCTGTCCCACACTGAAGCAGCTAGCTCGGTCGCTTTCCTTCCGTCGCCTCCTCTGCCTCCAGGCTTGCTCCGGACCCTCTGGCTCTCGCTGCACGCTGGCTCCCCGGGATCTCGGAGGGGGCGCTGGGAAGTGGAGAGCAAATGCAACAGTTTGCGAGTCGGGTCCCGCCCCCGCCGGGCCGGCCTCCTTGCCTTCCCCACCTCCTTTCTCCCTCCCCTCCCCTTTGATTTTCTCCCCTCCCCTCCCCGTCCACTAAAGCCGGGCGGCTTTGGAGAAACAGGTGCTATCGCAGCGTGGGTGAGGGCAGGAGAGGCTTGTTCTAGCCCAGGAGCACCCCAGCTCCCCGACTACCTCCTGCTTTCCTGGACCAGGTTTTAAGCATCGGGGCTGAAGCTTTAACCCGGAGCTTTATTTTGACGACAGGGCCACCAAACTCTCAGAGGACCATACTTGCCAGATTTGATTCTGAAGTCCAATTTCAAAACAGACCCTGTGCACTTGTGGGAGGGGGGAGAGAGTGGGAAAGGGCAATAGAAGTATAGAGGAAATAGATCTCCTTCAGCGAGGGACTATGTTCAGGGAAGGCAGACCGAAAAGCGCAGACGGGAGGATCTCCTACAAACTGAGGAACAAGCAATGGCCAAGCCAGTCTATACTTGTTGAAACATTTCAAATTTCTCCATAGGGGTAGATTGGGCCTCGTGGCACTGTATCAGTTGCTCTAGGAACCCTCTGCCTGGGAACAAAAGGTAATCTCTATCCTCTTCTCTTCCCTTTTTCCTGTCTGGAATTGCTTCTTACCACACACTTATCATCTATCCCGATGTACAAAGGAAAATCACCCAGAAAAGCAGGCAAACACGTAAACTCTAGAAACACTTGTCATGTACATAGAGATCTTGATTTTGTCCAGGGTTTTGCAGACATTTGCTTATATACAGGCACTTGCTTTTCCAAGTTGCCTTTGAATAGTTTAAGCTTGCAAACTGCAGTATTCAAGGAATGGAACCTATATAGGTCCGCTTTTCTTCCTCTTAGTAGACAACCAGGAGTGGAAGGTCATGTGGGCTATTGCAACTGTTCTTTTCTGGAAGAGGTCTCATCTTCCCTGTATAAAGATGGAGAGGCAGTTGGGAATGGAAGAGTAGAGAAAGTGAAAGGGGAGATCTATAGGGAAAGAGGTGTCCCTTGGTATCAGCAGGGTCCCTGGGCCTCCCTAGCTTTTAAATTCCTTAGACTTCTGGATCTGGGCAGGGTCTGTCTGTCCCAGAGGACAAGTGGAGTTTTTCCATGTGGGCCTGTTCTGTTTTTTACAGGTTTCTACAGAATCTTATCTTGTTCACAGCCAAGCATAATGGGAATTTACTTACCATGACCAAAGGAAGTAACTTAATACTAAAGGCAGGGAAGAGTGGGCATGATCTGCTCTATTTTCCAGATGAAGACATTGAAGCAAGGACATAATTTGTTCTATGTTCCACTTTAGTAGAACCTAAACTAGTCTTCCATCTTATTGCTATTTTAGCTAGACTCATCAATGTCAAGAGAACTTAGAAAAGGGCTATAAATGAAACTTCCAGAAGCATGAGGAGCTTTTCACCTGAGGAGGTGAAAAATTATCTTCTGGGATTTTAATGATTTCACCCCTGCCTGAACATATCGCAGATATACACCCTTTGTTGGTAAAGAATCTCACAAAATACTCCTTATGGTAAAGAAGCAGTCTTATTCGTAGAGACGTCAAATTGTAACAGGGCTAATTCTCAATTCCTTATTGTCATGGAAAACAAGAATATGTAATTGAAATGCACAGATACTTTGAAAACCTTATTTAAATAGTCATCAAAACCTTTAGTTCCACCAAAGCTTTTAACAAGGGTTCCTCAAAGGGAATTAAGTAAGTTGGGCTGGCAGGAAAATGAAATGGAAATAACATAGGTCTCAAAGTCAGAAGTTTGTCTACAGATTAACAATGAATCTCTTCCTCTACATAAGCTTCGGTTTCTTGCTCTGTGAAATGGGAAGGGAAGGAAATAGAAGCTGAACCTGACAGTCTTTCAAACACTGACAATTTAGAGTGCTGTGACTGACATGAGTTGTCTTCTTATCTACACTCCGTAGAAGGTGGATATGGAGGTGGATATGGAGGGTGGGTATCTACACTCCATAGAGGGTGGGGATGGAGGGATATCACTATTTTTCACTAGTGATAGTGAAAAATCCAATGGACAGAGGTGAGGAGGGTAGTTATAAGCAAAGAAGCCTGAAAAAACATAAGGTGAGAAATAATTCCTCAGAGTTGCCCGTTGAATAAATGACATCCCAACAGACATTCAAACCCAGGTCTGAAGAATTCCAAAATTCATGTTGCTTTCACAGCACCAAAATTGTCTTCAAAATTTTCTTATAAAATTCTGGCCAATAATACGTACCCTTAAAAGGCTGATGTGGTAATTAAAGGAGATCATGTGTGTGGAACAACTTTATAAACAGGAAAGCATTGTACAAATCTGAAGGATCACCTTGTTATGTTATATTTTTAAAGGTGGTGCTATCTACATTTATGTTATTGTCAGGGAAGACTACTGTGAACATAACAGGAGCTTACACTTTATTTTGAATTTTGAGTTCTGATCCCCAATCTCAAATCTTATTTTTCTCCCATTGTTTTAAAGATCAAGAGACACTATTGGAGACTATTACATAAATTATGTGCTTGTACCATCTTTCTTTCTCTTTTTCTTCTTTGCAATTTTTAGCAACCACATAAGTAATCAGTAGTGTCTTCTCAGGACATTTGAGTTGAGGGTATGTTTTTGCCATGGGCTTCCTCTGCAATTTCAAGGAGACTTTGTTAATAGAATTTTCCCTAGTTCCTTGCTCTGGAAAGCCAGGATGAGCTGACCTTTGGAAAATGATGGACATTCGCCAAGTCCTGTGGGCTTTATTTCCTAAATATCTCACAAATCTGCCTACTTCTCTTCATCTCTGCTACTGTCAACCTAGTTCAAAGCACTGTCCTTTCTCACCTGGACCACTGTAAATGGGCTTCCTCCTTCCACTCTTACTTTCCTGGAGTCAGTTCTGCATTGAGCAATTAAAGGGACTTTTTAAAATTAAAAAAAATTAATTAGAACAGTTTAATGTCACAACAAAACTGAGGGTAAGGCACAGATATTTCCCATATAACCCCTGTCTCCACACTTGCATAGCCTCCCCGATTATCAACATTCCCACCAGAGAGGTACATTTGTAACAACTGATGAGCCTGCAGTGATACATCATAATCACCCAAAGCCCATAGTTTACATTAGGGTTCACTCTTGGTGTTGTATATCTATGGGTTTGAACAAACATATAATGACATGTATCTATCATTATGATATCATACAGAGATTTTTCTCTGCTCTAAAAGTCCTCTGTGCTCCAACTATTCATCTCCCCCATCCCCAGGCAACCACTGATGTTTTTACCGACTCCATAGTTTTACCTTTTCCAAAATGTCGTATAGTTGGAATTATACAATATGTATTGTATTAATCATACAATATGTAGCCTTTCAGATTGGCTTCTTTCACTCAGTAATACACATTTAAGTTTCCTTCATGTCCTTTCATGACTTGACAGCTCATTTCTTTTTAGTACTGAATAATATTCCATTGTCTGGATGTACCACAGTTTAGTTATCCATTAATCTACCGAAGGACATCTTAGTTGCTTCCAAGTTTTGGCAATTATGAATAAAGCTGCTATAAACATCATGTGCAGGTTTTTGTGTGGATATAAATTTTCAACATTTTTAGGTAAATACCAGGGAGCATGATTGCTGAATAGTATAATAAGAGTGTGTTTGGTTTTGTAAGAAACCATCAAACTGTCTTCCAAGGTGGCTGTACCATTTTGCATTCCCACCAACAAAGAATGATAATTCCTGTTGCTCCACATCTTCACTAGCATTTGGTGTTGTCAGTGTTCCAATGTTGGCCACTCTGGTAGTGGTATCTCATTTCTGTTTAAATTTGCATTTCCTTCATGGCATATGATATAGAACATCTTTTCATATATTTATTTGCCATCTGAATATCTTCTTTGGTGAGGTGTCTGTCAAGATCTTTGGCCATTTTTAATCCAGTTGTTTGTTTTCTTATTGTTGAGTTTTGAGAGTTATTTGTATATTTTGGATAACAGTCCTTTATTGATGCATCTTTTACAAATATTTTCTCCCAGTCTGTGGCTTGTCTTCTCATTCTCTTGACATTGTCCTTTAAGAGCAAAACTTTTAATTTTAATGAAATCCACTTTATCAATTCTTTCTTTCATGGATTGTGCCTTTGGTGTTGTATCTAAAAAGACATCACCACACCCACGGTCATCTAGACTTTCTCCTATGCTATCTTCTAGGGGTGTTATAATTTTGCATTTTATATTTAGGTGTGATCCATTTTGAGTTAATTTTTATGAAGAGTGTAAAGTCTATGTCTAGATTCATTTTTTTACATGTGGATTGCCAGTTTTTCCAGCATCATTTATTGACAAGACTACCTTTGCTCCATTTTATTGCCTTTGCTCCCTTGTCAATGATCAATTGACTACATTTATGTGGGTCTATTCCTGGGCTTTCTATTCCAGAGGATTTTTCTAAAACAACCATATTAAGGTATGTCATTATTGACATACAATAATGTGCACATATTTGAAGTTGTATAAATTGATAACATTGCCATATGCATACACTCATGAAACCATCACCCAGTCAAGATAGTGAAAATATTCATCACCCCCAAAATTTCTTTTATGTACCTTTTTACTTCCTCTCCCCACCCTTCCCCACACTCCCTTTCTGGCAATCAAAAGTTTGCATTTTTGTCACTATAGATTAGTTTTCATTTTCCAAAATTTTATATCAATAAAATTATCATCTTTTTTGTCTGGCATCTTTCACTCAGCATGATACCCTTGATATCCATCCAAGCTTTTATGTGTATCAGTAATTTGTTCTTCTTTATTGCTAAGTATTATCCCATTGTATGGATGTACCAAAATTTGTTTATCCATTAGCTTGTTGATGGAATTTGTGTTCTTCACAATTTTTGGCTATAACGAATAAAGCTTTTATGAACATACATACATACATCTTTGTATGGACATATGCTTTCATTCCTCTTGATTGTATATTTAGTAGTGGAATGGGTGGGTCACAGAGTAGGTGTATATTTGCCTTAATAAAAAAACTGCCAAGCTGTTTTCCAAAGTAGTTGTGCCATTTTATATTCCCACCAGCATTTCCTCCACATCCCCACCAACACTTGGTATGGTCAGTCTTTTTAAATTTAGCATTCTAATTTGATGTGTAAGCATTTCTCATTTAATTTGCATTTCTCCAATGAATAATTATGTAGAGCATTTTTCATGTGTATATTTGCCATTTGTATATTTTCTTTGGTAAAGACTGCTCAAAATTTTTGCCTATTTTTTTAAAAAATTGGGCTGCTTGTATTTTATGGAGTTTTTAGAGTTATTTATATATTCTAGATACAAGCTCATTGTCAGAAATATGACTCAGTAATATTTTCTCTCAATTTGTAGTTTGTCTTCATTGTCTTATAACTTATAACTATATAACTATAACTATAACTTATAACTATAATTCTATTTTTAATTAATTAATTTATTTTATTTTTTGGCTGCGTTGGGTCTTTGTTGCTGCATGTGAGCATTCTCCAGTTGTGGCCAGCGGGGGCTACTCCTCCTTGCAGTGCGCGGGCTGCTCATTGCGGTGACCTCTCTTGTTGCAGAACATGGGCTCTAGGCACGTGAGCTTCAGTGGTTGTGGCCCCCGGGCTCAGTAATTGTGGCTCGCGGGCTCTAGAGTGCAGGCTCAGTAGCTGTGGAGCACAGGCTCAGTTGCTCTGCGGCATGTGGGATCTTCCCAGACCAGGGCTCAAACCCGTGTCCCCTGCATTGGCAGGCAGATTCTTAACCACTGCACTACCAGGGAGGTCCTTATAGGTCTTTTTAAGAAGAGAAGATTTTAATTCTGTGAGGTCCAGTTTATCAATTTATTTATTTATGGATTAAGCTTTTGGTTTCAGATTTAAGACATCTTTTTCTAACCCAACGTCACAAACTATGTTTTTAAAAGCCCGTGTTTCTTTTTCTAGAAGTTGTATAGTTTTCAGTTTTATACTTAGAATGATCCATTTTGAATTGAATTTTGTATATGGATATCCAGTTCCATTTGTTTAAAAGACTATTCTTTCTCCTCTTAATTGCCCTTAGACTTTTGTTAATAGTGAACTGTCAATATATGTTTGTGAAGAGAGTTTTTTTAAGTTGAATCTTATCATATCATTCACTCACTTACATTCTATCTCTGGCTTCTCATTGCTCTTAGTATAAAAGCCCAAATCTTTAACAAGACACTATATGATCTGGTGTCTCGCCATCTCTCTGATTTTATCTCATACCACTTTTTCTCCTGCTCTCTGAGCTCTGCTCACACTGGCCTTTGTTTAGAGCTCCTCAAATGCCCAATAATCTTTCGTGCCTTTTCATATGCTGTTCCTTGTACCTGAAATGCTGGCTTATCCTTCTCCCTGCTCATTAGTTAATGCCTATGCATAGAGCACTTCCATAAAGACTTCCTTGACCCCCTAGGCTAGCTCAAGTTCCCCACTCACCCACCTTTTAACATGTTTTAACAGTACCCAGTATTTCTCCATTGGAGGTCTTCACACAAATACAATTATAATAATTGTGCATTTAGTTGCTTAATATCTATTTTCCTCATTAGACTGTTTCCTCATTAGACTTTCCTCATTCCTGATAGCAGGGACCATGTTGGTTTTGTTCATCATCGAATCCTTAAGACTCAGCCTGGTGTGGCACATGGTCAGTATTTAATAAATATCTGTTGAATAAATGGATGGATTCTATTTTCACAGAATTAAAACTCTATTTCCAAACTGAGAGCTTGGCTTTGGGGGTTTGCAGAAACCCTTGTGGTTTCAGCATGCTTAGGCATGCAGTAAACCTTCTCTGCCTAAAATAGAGAATCTCTCTAATTCATGCATTGAATGGGTATCTATTAAGCGCTTACTTCTTGCCAGGCTCTGTGCTAGGCACTTGGGATTCACTGATGAATAGGATACTGTGGACTGTGTCTTTGAGAGCTTATATTCACAGTGTAAGAAAGAGAGTGAAAAATCATTTAAATACCTGTAATTGAGTCGGGCCGGAAATGAGGAGTGGGGCTTATGAATGAACCCTTAGAGTTTTTCATTCTGCTGATTTGTAGATGTTTGCTATTTCCTCCACTTAGAGGGTTATAAAAGACTACTTTCTCATCTCATATTTTCTTCTTTCCCCCTAAATATTGGAGCCTCCATCTTATCTTATCCTTCTCCACAGCTACAGCCCTAATTTCTCCCCTGACCACCTTCTTCCAGGCTATCTTCAACAGAATCAGAATCAGAGGGTTCTTTATAAAATGATAACTCTGATAGCATTGTTTCTCTTCTCTATAAACTTCAATTGCCTATACTAGGGGTTTCAAACCTGAACGCCTCCTTAAACAAAAGTGAGTGAAGAGAACCTGGTGTTAAAGAGAGAAAAGGTTGTGGTGGGAGAGGCTGTGGCCAACTAGAGAACAGATGCCCCATCTAAAGTGGGCAGCCTCCACTCAACTCCAACTGGTTGTTGCCAGGCAGAAATGAAGTCTCAGTATTCCAGATGTTCCATTATTTTTAAGAACAGAATTCCAGACTTTAATGTGAAAGCTCCTGAATTTTTTAAAAAAGTTGGCAACTAATTCAATTGGTTTAAAAACATCATACAGGCCAACCATTTTTCAGGCCAAAAAAAACATGTCTGTGGACAAAAATTAGTTCGTGGGCTGCAAATCTGCAACCTCTGGCCTGCAGGTTCAAGTCCAAGTTTCATAGCCTAGACTTTAAAGTTTATCACAGTTATGTCCTAATATCTCTCTGCAGCCCCTTCTCCCATCTCATTCTCCTGCCAATCACCCACCTCCTCAACCATATCAGACTTCCTGGGTTCCCTCTTAAAATATCCTACACTGTATGGCCAGCCTACCTTTGGGTCATGCTATTGTCTTTTACAGAAATGTTATTCCTTCGCTTCCCTCATGACCAAATTCAACTTAACTTTCAAAACACAGCTCAAATCTTGAGTTTTCTGGGCAGTAGTTTTGGATTTATTAATCATAATTTATATAGCTCTTTATCCTTATCACTTTTAAAACACTTATCACAACCTGCTATTTATATAAATATATCTGATATAAAAACTTACTCCTCCACCAGGCGGTATCCCACACCTTGTGCATTCCCATTCATTAATTTTTCATTTTTTTCAACAAATGTGTGGAACTCCTACTGTGTGTCAGGCACTCTACCAGGCACTATGACTAAGAGCTCTAGATGTTCCGTTTAACCAAATTATAGGTATAAAATTTTAAATGCAGATTACAAAAGTATTATGAGAAAGAGAGGTTTGTCCACACTTCTGCTATTTGACTGCTAATAATGATAATTCAGTAAGAATCCACTGACATTACAGGACATTGATAATCACTTTTTTTTTTTTTGCGGTATGCGGGCCTCTCACTGTTGCGGCCTCTCCTGTTGCGGAGCACAGGCTCCGGACGCACAGGCTCAGCAGCCATGGCTCATGGGCCTAGCCGCTCCGCAACATGTGGGATCTTCCCGGACCGGGGCACGAACCCATGTCCCCTGCATCAGCAGGCAGACTCTCAACCACTGCACCACCAGGGAAGCCCTGATAATCACTTTTGTATAATAAACCAGATGAGTAGGGGTTACCTCTATTTTGTAGATGGGGAAACTGAGGCTCAGAAATATTAGGTAATTTGCCCAAGGTCAGACAGCTGATAGCAGGCAGGGCTAGCACAACTATGAATTTAGATGTTCTATCACAAAGCAACTGACCTATTACCACTATGCCCCAGCTGCCTCTCTAATGCTCTGGTGAGGTGCCCTATCCATCCATAATATGCAAGCCAAACATTAGATGAGCAGGGACAGTATTGAATCTATGGTAGAGCAAGGCATTTCATAATAGGTTTTATAGTGACATTTGATGAAGAATGAAAATTCTTTCCCCTACAATTTATGTGCTATGTGACCTCTGGTAATCTCCCAGTTTGGACCTCCCTTTATTTTTTTCTAAAATGGAGATAATAATTTTCTTCTTCACAGTTTGTTGTGAAAACCAAAAAAAAAGAAGAAGAACTCAAAGAGACTATGCAATAAGGATTATTATAATAATCTGTCCATTAAGTGCTTACGACAGCTCTCCAAGAGAAGCATTATTGTTATTATTCCCATTTTAAAGATGACAATATTGAGGCAGAGCTAGAATTTGAAGCTTGCCCTCTTTGACACAAAACAGAATGTCATATTTTCTCTCATGCATTAGGCAACAGTTAATTACTGGTATCATCTGTATACTGCTATTTGCTTTTCAAAATGCCTAAGGATATTTGACCTCAAGTTCAGGTGCCAGGGATAACATTTGGGATTCAAAGTTTAAACTCCACATTTAAAAGGTTTCAAAACATGTGCAGCAGAGGCTTACAGTTGGAAATCATTTCAGCAAGACCTTTCTTTCTTCCTACCCACATCTCACCCTTCCCCAGCAAAAAGACCCTATCTCATTCTACTCTAGAAATGTCCTTGGCAGCATTTGTTGTGAAAAACCCATTTGAATATGGCAATATACAGAGAATCTTGGCTCATATTTGTTTCTGCTTTACCAGGTAAGGAGGAGGGAATCAATAGCTGCCAAAAGGAAAAAATGACAATCAATCAGAGAACATATATCACCTATGGACCTTTAAGAATAGAAAGGCCCGTAGGTGATATGTGAATACTCTGGGAAAACCAGAGTAAGGCTAAAAGATGCACTTGAGATCATTTCTATCTTTTATAGTAGCAAAGCCTCCATATAGTGTTTAAAGCTAGGAGAGATGCTACTTCCTTGGTGCTCCAGTGGTCCCCTGTTACAGATAGCAAACCAGGACAGGAATACAGATACAAAAGTAATACAGTATTGCAAGAGCATTTGGATTATGTGATCAGATTGAAACAAAAGGGCCTCATCTAGTAATAACCAGGTTGTAGTTCCTTTATCACCAGAGTCTATGCAATGGACTATAATAACAGTTAATACTTATTACACACTTGTGTGCTAACCATCCTTTTAAAAGAGCCACACATGAACCAACTCATTTAGTACTAAAAGCACTTACTCTGTGTTCAGCCATTCATCTAACAGCTTTATGTGAATTAAATCATTTAATCCTCACAACAATCCTGTGAGAAAACTATTATTATTACTCTTATTTTACAGATGAGGAAAGAAAAGCTTGGAGAAATACAGCAACTTATCTGAGATCAAACAGCTAGCAAGTGATAGAGTCAGGTTTAGAACCCCTGAAACCTGGCACTATTATTTATGCTATCCTGACTACTAAATGATATTTGCATATCATCTGCCTGGTCCTTTTCTTATTAACAAAATGCCAGAAAGTCTCAACAAGTAACTGACCTTTTCTCAGCACCTACTATGTACTAGGCATACCATCAAGAAATTTGCAATAGAAAAGCAACCCAGCCCATTATTTTCAACATTAGTAGAATGAACTTTTATTTTGTTAAAAAATAAGAACAATTAGGACATGTTCAGCATTTTAGAATTTTCAAAGCCTTTTTCCCCACCTAATCCTAACAACTCTGTGAGTTCAGCTAGGAACGTATTTCTCTTCTCATTTCACAAATGGGAGAACTGAAGTTCAGAGAGTCTAAGTTACTTGCTTAGGACCACACAGTTTGAAAGTTATACAGATGAGATTCAAACATCTTCTGACTCTACAAATTGTGCACTTTTAACTACTGTATGCCATAGTGCTTTAAATGAACGTGTCAAACACCTTGGACTCAGAATGACTATACTCACATGCTATAACAGCTTCAAGCACATAGATTCTGTCACTCAAGTGGTTAGAGGAAGCCTTTTGGCTTTTTACCCTGCCATTTTTATGGCATTCTCACTGGTATAAAGCCAAGGCAGCCCAACTTGGGCTGAGACAATGAAATTCATGAATAATCCAAAATCATAATGCTTTTATATGTGTTATAGCTCTGATATTGACCCTAGATAAGTCTTTGCCTTGCTTTGATGCCCAGTTTCTCTAGGTCTCTTAACCATGCAAATAGCACTTGGCCTACAAGTTAATGAAAAAGTCATATGTGGGGGATGGAAAAAGGTATTCCATGCAAATAGAAATCAAAAGAAAGCTGAAGTAACAATGCTCATATCAGACAAAATAGACTTTAAAATAAAGACTGTTATAAGAGACAAAGAAGGACACTGCATAATGATCAAGGGATCAATCAAAGAAGAAGGTATAACAATTATAAATATATATGCACCCTACATAGGAGCACCTAAATATATAAGATGAATACGAACAGTCATAAAGGGAGAAATCAACAGTAACACAAAAATAATGGGGGATATTAACACCCCAGTTTCATAAATGGACAGATCATCCAGACAGAATATCAATAAGGAAACAAAGGCCTTAAAAGACACAATAGAGCAGATGGACTTAATTGATATTTATAGAGCATTCCATCCAAAAGCAGCAGAATACATATTCTTCTCATGTGCACATGGAACATTCTCCAGTATTGACCACATGCTTGGCCACAAAGCAAGCCTTGGTAAATTTAAGAAAATTGAAATCATATCAAACACTGTTTCTGACCACAACACTATAACACTAGAAATAAGCTACAAGAAAAAAACTGTACAAAGCACAAACACGTGGAGGCTAAACAATATGCTACTAAACAACCAAAGGATCACTGAAGAAATCAAAGAGGAAATTAAAAAAAACCCTAGAGACAAATGAAAATAAAAGCACAATGATCCAAAACCTATGGGATACAGCAAAAGCAGTTCTAGGAGGGAAATTTATAGCAATACAGTCTTACCTCAGGAAACAAGAAAAACCTCAAATAAACAACATAACCTTACACCTAAATCAACTAGAGAAAGACGAACAAGCAAAACCTAAAGTTAGTAGAAGGAAAGAAATCATAAAGATCAGAGCAGAAATAAATGAAATAGAGACAAAACAATAGCAAGGATCCATGAAACCAAAAGGTGGTTCTTTGAAAAAATAAACAAAATTGATAAACCTTTAGCCACACTCGTCAAAAAAAAAAAAAGGGAGAGAACTCAAATCAATAAAATTAGAAATGAAAAATAAGTTACAACTGATACCACAGAAATACAAAGGCTGATAAGAGACTACTACAAGAAACTGTATGCCAATAAAATGGACATTCTGGAAGTAACAGACAAATTCTTAAAAAGGCACAATCTCCCAGACTCAACAAGGAAGAAATAGAGAATATGAATAGACCAATCACAAGTACTGAAATTGAAACTGTGATTAAAAAACTCCCAACAAACAAAAGGCAAGGACCAGAAGGCTTCACAGATGAATTCTTTGTTTTTGGCTCTTATTTACTTTTATTTATTTATTTATTTATTTATTTACAACAGGTTTTTCTTAGTTATCTATTTTATACATATTAGTGTATATATGTCAATCACAATCTCCCAGTTCATCCCACCACCACCACCACCCTGCTTTTCCCCTTTGGTGTCCATACGTTTGTTCTCTACATCTGTGTTTCTATTTCTGCCTTGCAAACGTGTCTTCTGTACCATTTTTCTAGGTTCCACATATATACGTTAATATACGATATTTGTTTTTCTCTTTCTGAATTACTTCACTCTGAATGACAGTCTTTAGATACATCCACGTCTCTACAAATGACCCAATTTCGTTCCTTTTTATGGCTGAGTAATATTCCACTGTATATATGTACCACATCTTGTATATCCATTCGTCTGTTCATGGGCATTTAGGCTGTTTCCATGACCTGGCTATTGTAAATAGTGTTGCAATGAAAATTGGGGGGCATGCGTCTTTTTCAATTATGGTTTTCTCTGGGTATATGTGTAGTAGTGGGATTGCTGGGTCATATGGGAATTCTTTTTTTATTTTTTTAATGGAACCTCCATATTGTTCTTCATAGTGGCTGTATCAATTTACATTCCCACCAACAGTGCAAGAGGGTTCCCTTTTCTCCACACCCTCTCCAGCATTTGTTTGTAGATTTTCTGATGATACCCATTCTAACTGGTGTCAGGTGATACCTCACTGTAGTTTTGATTTGCATTTCTCTAATAATTAGTGATGTTGAGCAGATTTTCATGTACTTCTTGGCCATCTGTAGGTCTTCTTTGGAGAAATGTCTACATAGGTCTTCTGCTCATCTTTTAATTGGGTTGTTTCTTTTTTTTTACTGTTGAGGTGCATGTGCTGTTTATGTATTTTGGAGATTAATCCTTTGTCCGTTGATGTGTTTGCAAATATTTTCTGCCATTATGAGGGTTGTCTTCCGTCTTATGTATGGTTTCCTTTGCTGTGCAAAAGCTTTTATGTTTCATTAGGTCCCATGTGTTTATTTTTGTTTTTATTTTCATTACTCTAGGAGGTGGGTCAAAAAGGATCTTGCTGTGATTTATGTCAAAGAGTGTTCTTCATATGATTTCCTCTAAGAGTTTTATACTGTCCAGTCTTGCATGTAGGGCTTTAATCCATTTTGAGTTTATTTTTGTGTATGGTGTTAGAAAGTGGTCTACTTTCATTCTTTTCCATGGAGCTGTTGAGTTTTCCCAGCATCACTTACTGAAGAGACTGTCTTTTCTCCATTGTGTATCCTTTCCTCCTTTGTAATAGATTAGGTGATCATAGATAGGTGCATGAGCTGATCTCTAGGCTTCCTATCCTCTTACATTGATCTATATTTCTGCTTTTGTGACAGTACCATATTGTCTTAATTACTGTAGCTTTGTAGTATAATCTGCAGTCAGAGAACCTGATTCTTCCAGCTCCATTTATTCCCCCCAAGATTGCTTTTGCTCTTAGGGGTCTTTTTTGTCTCCATACAAATTTTAAGATATTTTGGTCTAGTTCTGTAAAAAATGCCATTGGTAATTTGATAGGGATTGCATTGAATCTGTAGATTGGTTTGGGTAGTATAGTCATTTTCACAAAATTGATTCTTCCAATCCAAGAACATGGTATATCTCTCCATCTCTTTGTGTTATCTTTTATTTCTTTCATCAGTGTCTTATGGTTTTCTGAGTACAGGTCTTTTACCTCCTTAGGTAGGTTTATCCCTAGGTATTTTATTATTTTTGTTGTATTGGTGAATGTGATTGTTTCCTCAATTTTTCTTTCTGATCTTTCATTGTTAGTGTACAGGAATGCAAGAGAGTTCTGTGCATTAATTTTGTATCCTGCATCTTTACCAAATTCATTGATTAGTTCTAGTAGTTTCCTGGTGACATTTTTAGATTACCTATGTATAGTATCATGTCATCTGCAAGCAGTGACAGTTTTGCTTCCTCTTTTTCAATTTGTATTCGTTTTATTTCTTTTTCTTCTCTGATTGCCATGGCAAGGACTTCCAAAACTATGTTGAATAATAGTGGTGAGAGTGGACATCCTTGTCTTTTTCCTGATCGTAGAGGAAATGCTTTCAGGTTTTCACCACTGACAATAATGTTTGCTGTGGGTTTGTCATATATGGCCTTTATTATGTTGAAGTAGGTTCCCTCTATGTCCACTTTCTGGAAAGTTTTTATCATAAATCATTGTTGAATTTTGTCAAAAGCTTTTTCTGCATCTATTGATATGATCATATGGTTTTTATTCTTCAATTTGTTAATATGATGTATTACATTGATTGATTTGTGGATACTGAAGAATCCTTGAAGCTCTGGGATCAATCCCACTTGATCATGGTGCATGATCCTTTTAATGTGTTGTTGGATTCTGTTTGCTAGTATTTTATTGCGGATTTTTGCATATATATTCATCAGTGATATTGTTCTGTAATTTTCTTTTTTTGTGGTATCTTTTTCTGATTTTGGTATCAGGGTGATGGTGACCTCATAGAATGAGTTTGTGAGTATTCCTTACTCTGCAATTTTTTGGAAGAGTTTGAGAAGGATGGGTGCTAGCTCTTCTCTAAATGTTTGGTAGAATTCCCCTGTGAAGCCGTATGGTCCTAGACTTTTGTTTGTTGGAAGATTTTTAATCACAGTTTCAATTTCATTACTTGTGATTGATCTGTTCATATTTTCTATTTCTTCCTGGTTCAGCCTTGGAAGGTTATACCTTTTTAACAATTTTTCCATTTCATCCAGTTTATCCATTTTATTGGCATAGAATTGCTTGTAGTAGTCTCTAATGATGCTCTGTATTTCTGCAGTGTCCATTGTAACTTCTCCTTTTACATTTCTAATTTTACTGAATTGAGTCCTCTGCCTCTTGATGAGTCTGGTTAAAGGTTTGTCAATTTTGTTTATCTTCTCCAAGAACCAGCTTTTAGTTTTATTGATCTTTGCTATTGTTTTGTTTCTATTTCATTTATTTCTGCTCTGATCTTTATGGTTTCTTTCCTTCTACAAACTTGAGTTTTTTTTTTGTTCTTCTTTCTCTAATTCCTTTAGGTGTAAGGTTAGATTGTTTATTTGAGTTTTTTTCTTGTTTCTTGAGGTAGGATTGTATTGCTATAAACTTCCCTCTTAGAACTGCTTTTGCTGCATGCCATAGGTTTTGGATCATCGTATAGTCATTGTCATTTGTCTCTAGGTATTTTTTTTTCCATTTTGATTTCATCAGTGATATCTTTGTTATTTAGTAACAAATAATTTATTTCTAATCTCATAGCATTGTGGTCAAAAAATATGCTTCATATGATTCCAATTTTCTTGAATTTACTGAGGCTTGATTTGTGACTCCAGATGTGATCTATCCTGGAGAATGTTCCGTGTGCACTTGAGAAGAAAGTGTAATCTACTGTTTTCAGATGGAATGTCCTATAAATATCAATTAAATCTATGTGATCTATTGTGTCATTTAAAGCTTGTGTTTCCTTATTAATTTTTGGTCTGGATGATCTGTCCATTGGTGTAAGTGGGGTGTTAAAATCCCCACTATGATTGTGTTACTGTCAGTTTCCCTTTTAATGGCTGTTAACATTTGCCTTATGTATTGAGGCACTCCTATGTTGGGTGCATAAGCATTTACTTTTGTTATATCTTCTTCTTGGATCAATCCCTTGATCACTATGTAGTGTCCTTCCTTGTCTGTTGTAACATTCCTTATTTTAAAGCCTATTTTATATGATATGAGTATAGTTACTCCAGGTTTCTTTTGATTTCCATTTGCATGGAATATCTTTTTCCATCCCCTCACTTGCAGTCTGTATGTGTCCCTAGGTCTGAAGTGGGTCTCTTGTATACCACATATATATGGGTCTTGTTTTGGTATCCATTCCGTGAGCCTGTGACTTTTGGTTGGAGTATTTAATCCATTCACATTTAAGGTATTTATCAATATGTATGTTCCTATTACCATTTTCTTAATTGTTTTGTGTTTGTTTTTGTAGGTCCTTTTCTTCTCTTGTGTTTCCCACTTAGAGAAATTCCTTGAGTATTTGTTGTAGAGCTGTTTTGGTGGTGCTGAATTCTCTTAGCTTTTGATTGTCTGTAAAGCTTTTGATTTCTCTGTCGAATCTGAATGAGATCCTTGCCAGGTAGAGTAATCTTGGTTGTAGGTTCTTCCCTTTCATCACTTTAAATATATTGTGCCACCCTCTTCTGGCTTGTAGATTTTCTTCTGAGGAATCAGCTGTTAATCTTATGGGAGTTCTCTTGTATGTTGTCATTTGTCCCTTGTTGCTTTTAATAATTTTTCTTTTTCTTTAATTTTTGTCATTTTTATTACTATATGTCTTGGCGTGTTTCTCCTTGGGTTTCCTGCCTGGGACTCTCTGTGCTTCCTGGACTTGGGTGGCTATTTTC
Organism: Tursiops truncatus; assembly: GCF_011762595.2. Lineage (NCBI taxonomy): Eukaryota > Metazoa > Chordata > Mammalia > Artiodactyla > Delphinidae > Tursiops > Tursiops truncatus. Next base: position 75,047,263 of record NC_047055.1, on the reverse strand, counting down.
TTTCCCATCTTAGGGAAGTTTTTGACTATAATCTCTTCAAATATTTTCTCGAGTCCTTTTTCTCTCTCTTCTCCTTCTGGGCCTCCTATAATGTGAATGCTGGTGCATTTAATGTTGTCCCAGAAGTCTCTTAGGCTATCTTCATTCCTTTTCATTTATTTTCTTTATTCTGTTCTGTGGCAGTGAATTCTACCCTTCTGTCTTCCAGGTCACTCATCAGTTTTCTGCCTCTGTTATTCTGCTATTGATTCCTTCTAGTGTATTTTTCGTTTCAGTAATTGTATTTTTCATTTCTGTTTGTTTGTTCTGTAATTCTAGGTGTTTGTTCTTTAGTTCTTCTAGGTCTTTCTAAACATTTCTTGCATCTTCTCAATCTTCGTCTCCATTGTTTTTCTGAGGTCCTAGAACATCTTCACTATCATTTTTCTGAATTCTTTTTCTGGAAGGTTGCCACTCTCCACTTCATTTAGTTGTTTTTCTGGGGTTTTATCTTGTTCCTTCATCTGGTACATAGTCCTCTACCTTTTCATTTTGTCTATCTTTCTGTGAACGTGGTTTTCATTCCACAGGCTGCAGGATTGTAGTTCTTCTTGCTTCTGCTGTCTGTCCTCTGATGCATGAGGCTATCTAAGAGGCTTGTGCAAGCTTCCTGATAGGAGGGACTGGTGGTGGGCAGAGCTGGGTGTTTCTCTGGTGGGTAGAGCTCAGTAAAACTGTAATCCACTTGTCTTCTGATGGGTGGGGCTGAGTTCCCTCCCTGCTGGTTGTTTGGCCTGAGGTAACTCAGCACTGTCGCCTACAGGCTCTTTGGTGGGACTAATGGTGGACTCCAGGCAGGCTCATGCCACGGAGTATTTTCCAGAACTTCTGCTGCCAGTGCCCTTGTCCCCTTGGTGAGCCACAGCCGCCCTGCCCCACGCCTCTGCAGGAGACCCTCCCACACTAGCAGGTAGGTCTGATTCAGTCTTCTATGGGGTGACTGCTCCTTCCCCCTGGATCCTGATGTGCACACTACTTTGTGTGTGCCCTCAAAGAGTGGAGTCTCTGTTCCCCCCAGTCCTGTCAAAGCCCTGTAATCAAATCCCGCTAGCCTTCAAAGTCTGATTCTCTGGGAATTCCTCCTACTGTTACCAGACCCCCAGGTTGGGAAGCCTGATGTGAAGCTCAGAATCTTCACTCCAGTGGGTAGATTTCTGTGGTATAATTGTTCTCCAGTTTGTGAGTCACCTACCCAGCCATTATGGGATTTGACTTTATTGTGATTGTGCCCCTCCTACCATCTCATTGCGGCTTCTCCTTTGTCTTTGGATGTGGGATATCTTTTTTGGTGAGTTCCAGTGTCTTCCTGTCAATGATTGTTCAGCAGTTATTTGTGATTCAGGTGCTCTTGCAAGAGGGAGTGAGCACACGTACTTCTACTCTACCCTCTTGAACCAAAATCCACAGGCAAATTCTGTCAAACATTTAGAGAAGGGTTAACACCTGTTCTTCTCAAAATTTTCCAAAAAGTTGCAGAGGAAAGAAAACTCCCAAACTCATTCTATGAGGCCACCATCACCCTGATGCCAAAACCAGACAAAGACACCACAAAAAAAGAAAATTACAGGCCAATATTATTGATGAATATAGACACAAAATCCTCAACAAAATACTAGTAGTCCAAATCCAACAATACTTTAAAATGATCATGGGATCAAGTGGGATTTATCCCAGGGATGGAAGGATTTTTCAATATCTGCAAATCAATCAATGTGATACACCATATTAACAAACTGAAGAATAAAAACCATAAAAAATCATATGTGATTAAGTCATAATAAAAATAAAAACAAAAAAATACTTGTACAGTGGTAGGATTGTATAAATATAAAAGCTCACTAATGACTAGCTTTTGCTTTTGTTAAGTAGGAGGCTTTACTAGTTTAGATGTATGTTTGCAAGTAATAGAAACCCAGTTAAGCTCACTAAGGAAAGAGAGAAATTGAATAACTTAGCATAAAGAACTGTTTGTTATTAAGCCTATAGGGGTGTCTTACAGATCAGAATTCTGCTGGGCCTCAGAAACAATTAGAACAAGGGACTCAGTGCTGTCAGGTCTCTTTCCCTCTTATTGTCTCTGCTTCTTTTGGCATGTCTCCTCCTCCTCTCTCTACAGACCACTTTCTCCGTTCTAAGTCCACACTGGAGAAAATGGCTACTGATAACATCTGTACAATTAAAGTTAGGAGCCAAACTGGCCTTGAATCGCCAGGTCCAAAAACCAAGGTAAAGACTGATTGTAAAAACTTGGGTTATATGCCCATCCTTTGGCCAGTTAATTGTTACCAGCAAGAGGGAGCATAGTAGAGCTCCCTTTCCCTGTAAGAGCATAGTAGTGTAAGAGCATAGTAGCATAAGAGCATAGTATCTCTCAGTGTAAGAGCATAGTAAGTGTAAAAGAGCATAGTAGCTCTCAGTAATATGTGAATGGGGGTATTCCTTCTGGAAAAAGTGACAGTTTCCTTCAAAGGGGTTTTCTGGGAAGACAATCAAATGAGTAGATTTTTCTACAAAAGCAAAGAATATATATTTTTGCCAACTAATGCAGCCTGAGTACATTACTAGTGAGATTTAGAGATGGGTTTCTCTGCATGTGCCAACAGGTCTCCCTCAATCCTAACAATGGCTCTAAAATATCTATGCTTATTTCCAGGGCTATTGGCCATCAGTTCTCCATTCTCTTCTTTTCTAGAAGAATAGATGAATGACTAGTGTTCCAGTGAACATACTTTGAGAAATATTTTAGTGCTTACATTTTCTGGTTCCATTATTGTTAAGTCTCCTATCCACCTGGTTTCAGAGGAGCCTGAGCTTTATTGATACTCCCCAGAATTCTACCAATCAGTGTTCTATTTCTTTATCTTAAGGCTTAGCCCCCAATTCAATATCCTTTTCCTTGGGAGTGGTCATCCATGAGGTCTTTTCAGTCACTGACACATTGATATGAATGCATTGACCATATCATTTCCCTAGAGCATATTCACTTACAGGAGGGAGAAGGGGAAAATTTGGGAAGCCAATGGGAATATGGACTTCCTGACAGGGAAGATAGGAATTTGAGCATAAGAAGAATGGCTAGAGGCCCAAGACAAAGGCTTTCTCCTTCACTATTATAGACAGCCAGACCTCCCTGGCTATACAAATTGCCTGGGTACCTCCAGCAGCTGGCCCTTAATATTGATGACATTATCATATTCACTCCATCTGGTCAGGCTTTTGATCAGGATTCTATGATAATATGTGCTATGGCACCTATAAGTAGCAGCTCATGCTATTCTGGCCAGACTGCTGGTCAGGATTCTGTGATAATGTATTCTCTGATACCTACAGCTACCAACTTATGTTTTTAGCCCCTCTTGCTATCAAATAGGAACACAACTACTAATAATTTCATTAGTACAATAATTTGCAGTTCACAAGAATGTTTCCATATGAATTATATAATCTGATTCTCACAACTTCCTAATAAAGTATGTTGGGCAATGACTATCATTCCTTTGAGCAAACTGAGGCTAGTGGAATTAAATATTACAGGTACACAGCTACTATATGTCAAAAAGGCTTGGCCTGTACACTCTATAAGAATAAAGGTCTTGTTTGCTTTGTTCACTGTTCTTTCTCCAGCCCCTAGCACTGAGCCTGACACTTAAGAGGAGCTCAATTGCAATATGTTGAATGAATTCTCCTTCACTTGGGTCTATATCTTCTCTGACTCTCAAAAGTATGCTGTATAATGCCAGAGAACCAAAGAAGAATTGATATTTGAGGAACATTCCAGACTTTATAGACACATATTTTATTTAATTCTCATGAGAATTCTGCAAATTAGGGATTATTTTTTCTCTCTGAGCCTCAGAGAGGTATAAGTTCTCATGGCTAGGAAGTGACAGAGCCAGGATTTAAACCTACAAGTCTTAGCTCCACAGCCTTCAAGAATGCCTCTATAGAACTGTAATATTAGTTCTCATCATCTCTCAGAGTCAGAGTGAGATGAAGATGAGTCCACAGAAATAGCTGAAAAGACCAAAGTGCTAGGCAAAGTGAAAGATGATTAGTGTTGCTGGCTCATTTTTCTAAACTTTATTTTTCCTTAATAAAGAGACATGTACCACAATGTTCATTACAGCACTATTTACAATAGCCAGGACATGGAACCAAGCTAAATGTCCATTGACAGATGAATGGATAAAGAAGATGTGGCAATATATACAATGGAATATTACTCAGCCATAAAAATAAATGAAATTGAGTTATTTGTAGTGAGGTGGATGGACCTAGTAGAGTCTGTCATACAGAGTGAAGTAAGTCAGAAAGAGAAAAACAAATACTGTATGCTAACGCATATATATAGAATCTAAAAAAAAAAATGGTACTGATGAACCTAGTTGCAGGGCAGGAATAAAGATGTAGACATAGAGAATGGACTTGAGGACATGGGGTGGGAGGGGGAAGCTGGGACGAACTGAGAGTAGCATCAACATATATATGCTACCGAATGTAAAACAGTTAACTAGTGGGAAGAAGCAGCATAGCACAGGGAGATCAGGTTGGTGCTTTGTGATGACCTAGAGCGGTGGGATAGGGAGGATGGGAGGGAGGCTCAAGAGGGAGGGGATCTGGGGATATATGTATGCATATGGCTGATTCACTTTGGTGTACAACAGAAACTAACACAGTATTGTGAAGCAATTATACTCCAATAAAGATGTTAAAAAAATTCATTTTCCCCATAACTCACTTCCTCCAAGAAGTTCACTTTAAGTGTGAAGGACTAACAGTGTCTGAAGTCACCCACCTGCTGATTCAGGTCCTCCTGAACTTCTAATAAGTTCAAAACAATGTGAGAAGAAAGAACGTTTCCAATTTGTATATTTTCTTTACTTGCCTTTCCTGGAAAGGGCTATGCCTTTTATTGCTTTGTAGAAATGGCCACAGCTCAATGATGAAAGTCAGTGATGATTAAATCAAACCACTTACTGTGCAGTCGGTCGAATAGCAATAACAAAAACAACAATAATACTTTAAATCATTTCCATGTGCATTGCAATTTAGTTTGTAAAGTTCTGTCACTTTCAGTAACTCATTTCACAACTTTGGCCTCCCGCTCTAATACTTGTTTATCACCTTCTTTCAATCCTCAAAACCATCTAGGTTTTCACTTATCACATATTGCTCAAAAGTTTGTTTCTTACTGTTGGTACAAACCAGCGATGCCCGACCTGGTTTTGCAACACCTTGGGAAGCTTTTGCTCAAATTATTTCCTCTCCTTGAAATTCCCTCATACTCTCACCTTTCTCTATCAAAGTCTTACTTACCTTTCAAGGCTCAGCTCAAAGCTCACATTTCCTTTGAAGCCTTCCAGGTCCACTAACTCACAGTGCTCTTGTCCTTTTCATAAGGCCTGGGAAACTTCTGCCATTCAGTTGGAACTTAACAGAGCATAACCAATGTTATTAATCTTTATGTATACATCGTTCCTACCCAGCAAACAATTGGTGCCCAATAAATATTTTTTGATCAAATTACTAATGCTCACAATAATATACAATGAATTCTCCCAAATGTATAAAAATAAAATTTACTTTATTTCATTAAGATATATTGAATGCTTACTCTAAGGGAGGTCTAACATGTAATAGAGAAAGCCTTGGATGTAGAATGGTAAACATGAGTTAGAGCTCTAGATCTTTCATTTTTCAGCTGTGTGAATTTATCTAAGTCTCTTTACCAAAATTTTCAGTTTCCTCATCTATAAAAAGAGGCTAGAAATAAGTTCCCTGCACAGTGCCTGGCAGGTAGCAGATTCTCAATAAATATTTTGTTAAATAGGGAATCAATATGTATTTCACAGGATGAGTGTGACTGTCAAATGGGATCATGTATTCAAGAGTGCCTTGCCAACTACCTTTGTAAAGAAAATAATCAGTGGTCACAATTACATAAATGAAGAAGGCTTGGTATGGGGTCCTGCCAACCAAGTTGCTGACAAACTCCTTCAGGGAGATGAAACCAATACACAAAATATAGCAACTAGGTAAATACTAGATGGTTCAGAGTAGTACAAAATGACTTCATGGAGTTTTGGGACATGAGCAGAGTGGGGTGGAGAGCAGGCTTCAACATAAAGTAAGGTTTGAAGGAATGCTGAAGTTGGTATGGGTGTGGTACCAAGTGTGAAGAGGGCACTCTGGCTAAAGAAAAAGAGGTGTAGAGGAGGGCTGAGAGAAAAAGTTGGCTGGATATGACAGGGACAGGTTATGGAGGGTCTTGGGTCTTTAGTGATTTGGGCAGAATGATGTGGAATTGATATGGGAAAGGACAGGAAGCCATTACATATTTTTGAGCTGTGGGGTGATATGATGCAGGTGGTCTTTAGAAAGATATGGTAGGCAAAGTTGGAAGATACAGGAAAAATGGAGTCAATGAGACCATTTAATCAGATCTTAATTTGGTCCAGGGCCAACGTCTTTGTTTTTCTACCACAAAATACTATATTCTAATCATTGTTTTTTTGGTCTCATGAAAAAGGGTCTTAGTTGTCAAAAGTTTGAGGTTTCAGGCTTGATCTTGAAACAGGCAACCTAAGATCCAGATAAGGGTCTTAACACCTACCAATTTCTACCAACTCCCATCAGTGTCTTTCTGTTCCTTTATTTACCACTAATTAGGTGCTAATATCCCCACCATTAGCTGCCAGAATCCTGAGACCATCACACCCCACTAATTGTCACCTATAAGGGATATTAAAGTTAGTGCCTATGCTTCTGAAAACCTATGGTGTCCTCATCTGCAAAATGGAACATTATAATATAGTGGGAAGAATACCTATTTTGTAATCAAGGAGACCTGGGCTAAAATTCAAACTTCTGCTTTCTAGCCGTACAAACTTGGGTAAGTTATTTAACCACTTTGAGCTTCATTTGTAAAGGTGAGAAAGATAATACCATTCTTCAATAACTAGTAACTATGCACCAAATATGTACCTGGCTCTGTTCTAGGCACTAGAGATACAATGAGGAGTATGTTAGTTATGGTAAAATAGCTGATATGACAAACCAACCCCCCAAATTTCTGTGGCTTGACATAAGCTTATTTCTTGCTCACATGACAGCCTAATACAGATATTCCTGCTCAACAGACAACATTTTTCCACACAGTGTTTTAGGGGTCCAGAAGCCATGCCTAGGCAGTTTTTCTCAACTTTGACTATCCATTAGAATATCTTAGGGAGCTTAAAAATTACTAATGCCTGGGTGTCCACATACAGAGATTTAATTGGCTTGACATGCAGTAGAGGTATCAGAATTTTTTAAAGTTTCTGGGTGATTCTAACATCGCAGTCAAGTTTGAAAACCACTGCTCTAGGGCCTCAGAAGCCTCTGTATCTAGGCTGGAGAAGTACAAAGAGAAGATAAAGAAGGCACACCTGCTTTTTAAATACTGTGGCCCAGAAATGACATACTTCTGTTTGTATTGCATTAGTAAGAACTGGTTGTACTAAAAGGTACGTATGCACATACCTTTTCCTTCCCCAAGATGTTAGGAGGGTGGTCGTATGCACCTTTTCCTTTCCCAAGATGTTAGGAGGGCTGATAAATGTAGTCTCTGGCTAGGCAGCCACTTCTCAACAACAGCTTTATATTATAGAGCTGTCATAATTAAATGCTCATGCCCACTCATGTAAAGTTGCAATTATGATAAGAAACAAAGAAATGTACTAGTGTCATGAGTGTGTAACAGAGAGACTTGACATAGACAATGAAGTCAAGGAAGGTTACCTTGATAAAGTAATCATTGAGTTGAGACCTGAAGCATTCGTAAAACTAGGCAAAGATAGGTGGGAAGAACTGTCCAAAGAGAAGCACATGTGCAAAAGCCCTGAGGCTCAATAGAACATAGTTATTGTAAGAATCAAGATGATTTATGCTAAAAAGGATTATAACAGTAAAGCACTATGAAAATGCTATCATTTTAAATTTTCATTATTTATCTTCACACTGCGTCCTGGAACCCTGACACTCACTTCTCTGGGCCTCGCCAAACCAACATTGTTCAACGTTGGGAGGACAAATGGGTCAGGGTTATAGAAGTTTGGAAGTAGTGATAAAGGAGTCAGAAAAGCGCCTGGGCTCTGTTTTCACATTAAATGAAAAATATGCAAATTAACTACTGACACATCCTATTAGCCATCATTTTGTAGATGTTGTTAAGCTTTTCCCCTTTACTGCCAGGCAGCTAGGAAAGGTCCTATTAATGTGTTCAATTCCTTTTTTTCTCCTTACCTGGCTTGTGCTACTGTGGCTTTGGTTTCACAACCGAATCCAGGAAAACACTATCTTTTTTAGATTGGAGAATATCAAACAGCAGATCTCTTGATGTAAAAAAGCTGCAAATGAATGAGTATGTACCCTATGGAATTTAACTTACAAGGCTCACTTTGTGGAATCTTTTGTATGGGCTTTCGTGGGCTATTGCAACTAGGCAAAGTCAACTCAACACAACTCTAAATGTCACTGTGCCCCATTCTTTAGATATGAGAGGAAGGAAGGGAGAGAAAGCTGTTTCCATTATGAGATGTTCTAAAGTATCTCTTAGATACCTTTCCCAGTATTCCTCTATCATAGGACTTAACATATTTTTTCTTCTCAATCCAAGTGCTTTATATATCCCATTGCCATAGACTCTGCAGGCCTCTAGGATATAGGAATGTGGATAATATGAATAATATTATCCTAGAGAATTAGATCTGGATTGGGAGAGAGATTGGTAACCTTTCAGGAGATCAGTTGGACTAATACATAGCTTGGGACTACTGCAGTACAGAGATAGGAAAAGATGACTACAGTAAGTCAACATCAGGACATGGAGTGAAATCTCAAGTCCTGTCTCACACCCTACACCTTGGTGATTGGTGCTTTTTCTGCTACACTCCACAATTAACCTCCTACAGTGCCAGAATGATTAGAATGGTCTGTTTCTGACCTTCTGTTTTAACCTGTTGATCTTTTGATTATTTCAACCAACATTTATTGAGTGCTGACTATGTAAAGTACTGATAAAGTAGAAATAAATAAGGCATCTTCTTTGTTTTCAAGCAGCTCATGCCAAGTGGGGAATACTCAGGGAAACAGAGATGTTACAACACTTTGTGATAAAAGCTATAAAGCATGAGCAGGGTCCTATGGGAAGACAGAGGAGGAATAGAGTAAACAGAGGTCAGGGAAGACTTCTCAGAGAAAATGATAACTGCCCTTATTTTCAAAGAATTATTATGAATTCACCAGAGAAGGGAAGCATACAGGGACAAATTAGCAATAAGGAATAGCATGAGCTTTAAATGAGTAAGAAGAGTGAATTTTATGTGGCTAGAAAAGAGTGAGTTGAGAATAGAAATTTAGGTTAGAGAAGCCTGAGGAAAACGAAGCAAATGAATTCTGGCTTTATTCTGTAGGCTCCTTGGAAAACATTGCACATTTTCAGGTAAAGTTGTGACATAGACATGTTTATTCATTCATACATTCACTGCACTCCAAGTGATATTTTAATTGACAGATCTTCCCTGCTTAAAACTCCTTACTGACTCCCCATTGCCTTTAGATAAGCTAAGCTCCTTAAAGTGATATCCAAGACTCCCATGACTACTTCCCCATCCATCTCCCTCTCTACTCTCGTTTCTTACCACTCCAAACCCTGTACTTTAAATTTTAATTTTCTTGACTTTTCATAGTTCCCTGAGCATAGAGTGCTGTTAGACACTCCTTTGCCATTGCTATTGTTGTTCAGTTTTTGATGTTTATTTCTCACTTTTTTCTCACTAACTCCTTTGAACCATACCTGTTGAACTCTCCTACAGGAAGAAGTCTTCCCTGCTGCCTCTAGCCTGGGTTGGGTGCTTCTCTTCAGTGCCTTCAAGACATCAAGTTCTCATCTCTTGCCTGTCATTAATCACATTATATTGAAATCATCTGTTTACTCCTCTGGCTTTGTAAACAGGCTATGAACTCCTGAAGGGCAAGGACTAGACCTCAGTCCACTTTGTACCCTTAGTTCTTGGTACTGGCCTGGCACAGAGCAATTGGCTCCATAAGTACACGTTGAACTGGACTGAGAGTTAGCCAGTTAGAAGCCTTTAGTAGCCTATCTAGGTTCCCATTACTCTGAAATAAATTCAGCTTTCTAATGCCCCAGAGCCAAGGGCCAAAGGCAATACAGGACATTAAGCCATGCCCAAGGAGCTTCTGAAATCAAATTATTTTAAGAGCATCAACTGGTTTTGGTTAAGGTAAGGCTAGCAGCTGACTTTCAACAGTATGTAGGTAGCCAGACATAGCTAAAAAGCCAGGAGCTGAAGAAGCAAAGCTTCCTCAGCTTTGCCCCATGACACAAGTATTGAGGTGGCCTGGTTTAACCTGGCCTACAGTTCACCCAGGAGGCAGATCAGGGAGATGAGACAAGCCATAGGGTTGAGTGGAGATATTTCCAGTCCAAGGCTTGGGCTGAGGCTGGAGCCCCAAGCAGAGCCCAATCTGGCTTACACTGCTTCAGCTCCCTGCTGTCAGGGTACTATTACAAAGAGGGACATTCTGAGTAGTCCAGTTATACCTTACATGGAATTAAAAGCATAGACTCCTTTCTCCTTCCTTTCAGGGGAGAGGGTGAAGTCCCCTCAGAAGCTTTGGGGGAAATAAGCTCAGAATCAACTTCTTTATTTCCCCACAACTCCCATTTCTAGCTAGGGCCTTCACAGCACCAGAATAACAGGATAGAAAATGCTAACAAAATCAGTTAAATCAGTCATCTAGACATAAAAAACAGAGGTATGTGTAAAACTACTGTGATTATTATTTTTGATCTGTGTCTGTTTTTTTCAGGTTTCAGTCAAACCAGTTTCTGTGTGTAGACAAAGATTAAATGCCAGCCCACAGGCAAGGTATTGCTGAGCATACTTCGCTTAATAATATGAAGTACTTCCCCGCTAAGAACCATCTTCAAAGTATGGTGTGTGCGTGGGGAAGGGAGGGAGGAGGTACTAAAGACCAGAGAGACAAAACAGCCAACACTTCTCTTCTAAAGCAACTCAGGCATTCAGTATTGGAGCTGGGAAAAACCCCATCAGATGTTGTGGACTCTTTATTTGGCTTTTGCTATTTCACCCAAAGGAAAGTACAGCCACTCAGCTACAACAAATCTGTCAAAGATCACAATGTGCGGTAGTGGCAGTTCTGAGAGGAGGCCCAGACCCCAAAACTCTCTGTTCTATCCAACTCCAGGGTTTCCTCTACTCACCAAGGATTTCATCTTCAAAGTATTTTTTATAAATATTAACCAGTGAAGGCTCTGACCCAACTGTGTGGGATGAGAAGAGCAGTCATGCACTGGTCCAGTGAATAAATGTGAAGTGGCAAGAAGCCAACATGGGTTGTTAATTATGCTCAAAAGAGATTCTGGTCTTTGCCAAGGAAAGTCAATGAGGGTTACAGAAATAGTATCATTTTCAAAGATTGATAAAAGGTCATTTAATCAATTCCTCTGTGTCTAGGAAGTCACCATCTCAATTAATAAAGTCTTCAAATGGTTCTTTAGCATCATTAGGAGACTTTTATTTTGTCTTCCTGCAGCATTCCACGATGTAATCATCACATAGGGAACGATAGTTTAATAACCATTATACCTATCAGGTTTTCTGTCAAGGGACAGCTTGAATTCAAGAATCATGTTCTGGTCTGTGTGTAAACAGGGAGCAAGGATGGCTTCATGAGTGTGTGACCTGTGCAGTCACAAAGAGCCCCATATTTAGAAGGACCCAGGATTGGCTTAATGATCTATAGTCCCCATCATGAAAATTTAATAATTTTAGAAAAGGGTCCCACATTTTTATATGGTACTGGACTTCTGCCAGTCCTGGCAGCTTCACATCCTGCCTGACCCATTTGCATACCTGCATTTCTGAAAACATACACTGCCAGTTCTGAGCCCATCTAGCATGGGAAATATAGGAACTGGTATTATGAAACTTTAAAAGACATGTCTAAGAACACTGCAAATCTCTCCCAAATTGCATGCTGCCTAGAGAACAGGTGTTGGTAATTGCAATTTAGATACAATTTAGGGAAGTTATGGCCAGAAATGAGAATCTGTAAAAAAATCTACCCCAGTGCCTCATATTTAACCTCTAGCCATTCCTATTTTGAATCTACTCAGGGTACATGTTGAAACAAGAAGTACCTAAGTGCCAAGCTTCTGTGCTCTGCCAGGCCTGTGAAAAGCACACATGACTCTTTACACTTTGTAGTTTCATTTGTGGGAATGGTTCTAGAAACTGGTGTTGGCAGAGCTTTGGACTGGTACAGGAGGCAGAACCCAATCCAACTCACTCTTTTCACAGCTGTCCTGGCTTCTGACAGCTGCAAAAATTAGTTTTTGTCAAGTATGCAGCTCAGACTCTAAACAGGCCTCAGGCAAAACAGGACCCTGGGAAGCCAATTGCATAGCTTTTAGTTCCTGACCACAAGGCTTCTCAATGGCTGATAGTTCTTCAGAGAATGTTCATTCTAAGTTTGACAATTAAACTAGTGCTGCTTGGCTTATTTCCTAGGGCAACAAAGCAGCAGCATGAGTCTTGGGGTGAGACACAATTAATTCCTGTGGAAGTTTGAAGGTATTTTTCTCTTGAAGTATAGTATATAGGCTTTAGTCCACTTATAGGGAAAGGGGAGGAGAGTCAGCCATCACTTTCACAACTTTCAGTTTTTATCAGTCTTAATTTGTGGTTTTTCTATTTACAAATGTGTCCTTGATAACCTTGATAGTCTTTTCAGGCCATGCAACCCTGATACTGGCTGTAGAAAATAATCCAGAGAAAACACAACCTGGCTTGAAAAATCCCTGAGTCCACACCCAGGCTTTTCTGTTTGGGTTCCAAGCCATATTTCCAACATTTTAAGAGATCCAGTATGTGTTCAGGGTTCTGGGATAATCTTGACAAATGTTACGCTGAAGAGAAAAAACTTATTTCTGTTCATCTTCCAGATAGAGCAATAAGGAAAAACAGAAGACTAGGTTTGTGTCTGGTCTCTGCCCCATAGTAACAATGTGGCTTTTCACCTCTCAAATCCTCAACTTTATTATCGATCAGATGGGAGTGATGACCCTTGTTCTACCTATGACATCACTTTTTATAAAGATCAAATACTATCATTAATTTTTTCAATAGGTATACCTAGTTGTACAAGATACTATCTTAAAAATACAGGGGCTAGGGGCTTCCCTGGTGGTGCAGTGGTTGAGAGTCCGCCTGCCGATGCAGGGGACACGGGTTCATGCCCCGGTCCGGGAAGATTCCACATGCCACAGAGCGGCTGGGCCCGTGAGCCATGGCCGCTGAGCCTGTGCGTCCGGAGCCTGTGCTCTGCAACGGGAGAGGCCACAACAGTGAGAGGCCCGCATACTGCAAAATAAATAAATAAATAATACAGGGGCTAAAGGTAAAGAATTATACAAGAAAGAGCTATGAGGCTTCACAGGAGGTAGGACTTATTTTCAGCTGCAGGGATCTTGAAAGGTTTCTTGAGCAGGAGCATGCAAGCTGACTTTATGACATTGAAAAATGGTCAAGTTTATCCAGGGGGAGATGGGGCAAGTAGGGACTGTGGAAAGAGCAGGCTCTTCTGGAAAGCACAGATTGTGTGTGTGTGTATGTGTGTTTGTGTGTGTGTGTGTGTGTATGTGAGAGAGAGAGAGAGAGAGAGAGAGAGAGAGAGAGAGAAACAGAGACAGAGACATTGGGCAATTCAGATTGAAAAGAGCACAAAGTGAAAGGTCAGACCTACTCGAAGTCCCAAAGCCAATATGTCAGAGACTCTGCAAGTACCCAGTTTTTTCTCTTGTACTGTCTGGATCCATGGCTTTAGGGAAAACATGAAGCAGAAGTAACCTTGTACCATCTCATAATTCCTATTTTCATCAGGCCTTCCTTTTGCTTGTTTTGCTCAAGCCTGTCAGGAGAAGCTGCCTGAGAATCACCTGTTCCTGGCTACTATGCCCACAAGGAGGCAAGAAGCCAGGTTGAGTAGTACAATCTATAGTTTCTTAACATCGAGTGAAAGGTGGACATTCCCTTGCGAACCTGATGGGTCTCAGAGTACCACTAGCTTCTTCTCAGCAGGCTTGGACCAAATGTCGCCTTTTGTCATTCTCTGCAGACGATAGCAGTATGCAAGTAGTCCCAACTCTGCCTCTAATTCATCATGAGATCTTAGGCAGGATACTTTGCCTTTCTGTGTCTTTGTTGCTCATCTGGAAACCAAGTGTGTTACAAAAGTAAGAGAATGGTTAAGCAAGAAATTCCATTAACGTCTAAATGCAAATGATATGTCAGTATATAAGAATGTGTATATAAAACAGAGTTGAGGCAACAGCAGTGAAAACATGTAGCTCACTTCAGTCTCTTAGGTCTTGTGCAAGTCCTTCCCCTCTCTGAGCCTCATTGTCCCCATTGTAACATTGGAGTGGGGGTGGGGTTGGGTTGAACTAGAGAATCTCTAAGTACCTCTAAGCACTGACATCCTATGAATTTATGCAATAATGTTAAATGAAGAAAGCAGATCATAAAATTCACATGTACGTGAATAATTCTGTAAATGTGTATGTGTGAACACTGCCGAGAATCAGAGGAGAACTCAGACTGATTTAAATAACTGTGTTAAAAGTATTTGAGACTTTTTTCCTACTAAGAGTACAATAATATTAAAAATAAAATTGAATATCTATGGACACATTTTGAAAGTTTTGCCCAGTTCAATATTCTAGGATTTAATCTTCAAATACATTTCTTTAATAAAAAATGAGCTGTCAGTATATATATACATCTCCTGATAAGTTTTCAATGCTTTTTCTACCTTGAACCCCTGTTACTATTAGATTTATAATAACACTTTCAATAAAATAGTCCAGGTGTTAACACTTTCAATGAAATAGTCCAGGAGTTGGCAAACTTTTTTCTGTAAAGGGCTCAATAATGAATATTTTAGCCTTTGTGGCCTATTCAGTCTCTGTTTCAACTACTCAACACTGCCAATGCAGCACAAAAACAGCCATAGACAATATATAAAGAAATGAGTGTGACGGTGTTCCATGAAGCTTTATGTACAAAACAGGCAGTGCCTGTAGGTTGTTAATCCCTGAAATAGTTGATGATAAAATCTAAAAATATAAAATAGTTCAATAGTTATAAATACCATCAATGTCTTTGAGTTTTAAAAACATTTAAAAGAGAAAATATTCTAAATGTATAGTTTTATAGACAGTTCTACATTGTAAATAGGTTCTCTTCTGACAAAATTTACTGACAGCTACAGGGTGTAATTTATGGTAAAGTTTGCACACCCATACCTAGTCTTGCCTTGTGTATCATGATCCTTCTGTTATTTCAGGCTCTGGCATATGTGAATTACACAAAATGCCAAGTAGAAGTAGAAGAAAAACATCATTTTCAAAAAGTGCTTGGTATTTCCTGGTGCCCACTCAGGCCAAATAGCCATATTAAACTATATTTCCTGATGAAAGGCTCACCTGTGTCAGTCCAGGAAGTGATTTGTGAATTTATCTCAAAATTAGTCGAAATTAGATTATTGATGTATTTGAGCATATATGTGTCACTAAAGTTCTGTGGCACTTTGGATGTGGGAGAAAGGGTTGATATGTGGTTTGGGTGGTATGGTTTGGATTATAAAATATTTGCATTTCTGGTACATTTCAAGGGTTTACAGAGACGTTAGGACTGGCTATTAGCAGTCAGGATTATCCTGAATCTCAGTACTCTAGTGACACCGAGTCTTTATATGTTATTTCATATGTGTTAATCTGTTCTCCTCTGATAGTCTGTAAGACCTTTGAAGGCAAAGACATTGTCTAATGTTTCTTTTATCCTTAATGTAGTGATTAGCACTGTGTGAAGCACATACTGGGTGCTCAATATTTATTTTGGAGTATACTGAACATTCAAATTATTCCAGTGCCTGGTACATATTTAGGGAAGTTTAGAGAGACAGTAGTTCCATGCACTAAAGCCAGACAGCCTGTGTTTTAATCCTAGCTCTATCAGTTTTTAGCTGTGTGACCTTACAGTAGTTACATAACCTCTCTTATGCATAAGTTTTTTTTAAATCTTTAAAAGAGGATAATAATAGTCCCTGTGTCATAGGGTTGTTATATGAAATAAATGAGTTAATAGGCTCAAAGTACATAGAATGGTGTGTGGAACATAGTAGTGGAACATAGTAGGCACCATCTGTATTAGCTATTATTATTAATATTTGTTGAATAAATAAACAGTGGATAAATAAAGTCTCTAGTACTTACAGAGCTAATATTAACCCTATTATAAGTTTTTTCATTTTTTACATCTTAATTGGAGTATAATTGCTTTACAATGGTTTGTTAGTTTCTGCTTTATAAAAAAGTGAATCAGTTATACATATACATATGTTCCCATATCTCTTCCCTCTTGCATCTCCCTCCCTCCCACCCTCCCTATCCCACCCTTCCAGGTGGTCACAAAGCACCGAGCTAATATCCTTGTGCTTATGTGGCTGCTTCCCACTAGCTATCTATTTTACGTTTGGTAGTGTATATATGTCCATGCCACTCTCTCGCTTTGTCAAAGCTTACCCTTCCCCCTCCCCATATCCTCAAGTCCATTCTCTAGTAGGTCTGTGTCTTTAGCCTAGGTTCTTCATGACATTTGTTTTTCTTAGATTCCATATAAATGTGTTAGCATACGGTATTGGTCATTCTCTTTCTGACTTACTTCATTCTGTATGACAGACTCTAGGTCCATCCATCTCATTACAAATAGCTCAATTTCGTTTCTTTTTATGGCTGAGTAATATTCCATTGTATATATGCATCACATCTTCTTTATCCATTCATCTGATGATGGACACTTAGGTTGTTTCCATCTCCTGGCTATTGTAAATAGAGCTGCAATGAATATTTTGGTACATGACTCTTTCTGAATTATGGTTTTCTCAGGGTATATGCCCAGTAGTGGGATTGCTGGGTCATATGGTAGTTCTATTTGCAGTTTTTTAGGAAACTCCATACTGTTCTCCATACTGGCTGTACCAATTCACATTCCCACCAGTAGTGCAAAAGTGTTCTCTTTTCTCCACACCCTCTCCAGCATTTATTGTTTCTAGATTTTTTGATGATGGCAATTCTGACTGGTGTGAGATGATATCTCGTATTTTTGATTTGCATTTCTCTAATGATTAAGGATGTTGAGAATTCTTTCATGTGTTTCTTGGCAGTCTGTATATCTTCTGTGGAGAAATGTCTATTTAGGTCTTCTGCCCATTTTTGGATTGGGTTGCTTGTTTTTTGTTATTGAGCTGCATGAGCTGCTTGTAAATTTTGGAGATTAATCCTTTGTCAGTTGCTTCATTTGCAAATATGGTCTCCCATTCTGAGGGTTGTCTTTGCTCTTGATTATGGTTTCCTTTGCTGTGCAAAAGCTTTGAAGTTTCATTATGTCCCATTTGTTTAATTTTGTTTTAATTTCCATTTCTCTAGGAGGTGGGTCAAAAAGGATCTTGCTGTGATTTACTTCATAGAGTGTTCTGCCTATGTTTTCCTCTAAGAGTTTGATAGTTTCTGGCCTTACATTTAGCTTTTTAAGCCATTTTGAGCTTATTTTCATGTATGGTGTTAGGGAGTGTTCTAATCTCATACTTTTACATGTACCTGTCCACTTTTCCCAACACCACTTATTGAAGAGGCTGTCCTTTCTCCACTGTACATTCCTGCATCCTTTATCAAAGATAAGGTGACCATATAAGCGCGCATTTAATTCTGGGCTTTCTATTCTGTTCCATTGATCTATCTTTCTGTTTTTGTGCCATTACCATACTGTCTTGATTACTGTAGCTTTGTAGTATAGTCTGAAGTCAGGCAGCCTGATTCCTCCAGCTCTGTTTTTCCTTCTCAAGATTGCTTTGGTTATTCAGGGTCTTTTGTGTTTCCATACAAATTGTGAAATTTTTGGTTCTAGTTCTGTGAAAAATGTCAGTGGTAGTTTGATAAGGAATGCATTGAATCTGTAGATTGCTTTGGGTAGTAGAGTCATTTTCACAATGTTGATTCTTCCAATCCAAGAACATAGTATATCTCTCCATCTATTTGTATGATCTTTAATTTCTTTCATCAGTGTCTTATAATTTTCTGCATACAGGTCTTTTGTCACTTTAGGTATGTTTATTCCGAGATATTTTATTCTTTTTGTTGCAATGATAAATGGGAGTGCTTTCTTGATTTCACTTTCAGATTTTTCATCATTAGTGTATAGGATTGCCAGAGATTTCTGTGCATTAATTTTGTATCCTGCTACTTTATCAAATTCATTGATTAGCTCTAGTAGTTTTCTGGTAGCATCTTTAGGATTCTCTATGTATAGAATCATGTCATCTTCAAACAGTGACAGCTTTACTTCTTCTTTTCTGATTTGGATTCCTTTTATTTCCTTTTCTTCTCTGATTGCTGTGGCTAAAACATCCAACACTATGTTGAATAAGAGTGGTGAGAGTGGGCAACCATGTTCCTGATCTTAGTGGAAATGCTTTCAGTTTTTCACCATTGAGGATGATGTTGGCTTTGGGTTTGTCATATATGGCCTTTATTATGTTGAGGAAAGTTCCCTCTATGCCTACTTTCTGCAGGGATCTTATCACAAATTGGTGTTGAATTTTGTGGAAAACTTTTGCTGCATCTATTGAGATGATCATATGCTTTTTCTCCTTCAATTTGTTAATATGGTGTATCAAGTTGATTGATTTGCAAATATGGAAGAATCCTTGCATTCCTGGAATAAACCCCACTTGATCATTGTGTATTATCCTTTTAATGTGCTGTTGGATTCTGTTTCCTAGTATTTTGTTCAGGATATTTGCATCTATGTTCATCAGTGATATTGGCCTGTAGTTTTCTTTCTTTGTGACATCCTTGTCTGGTTTTGGTATCAAGGTGATGGTGGCCTCATAGAATGAGTTTGGGAGTGTTCCTCCCTCTGCTATATTTTGGAAGAGTTTGAGAAGAATAGGGGTTAGCTCTTCTCTAAATGTTTGATAGAATGTGCCTGTGAACACATCTGGTCCTGGGCTTTTGTTTGTTGGAAGATTTTTAATTCCAATTTAAGTGCTTGTGGTTGGTCAGTTCATATTTTCTATTTCTTCCTGATTCGGTCTTGGCAGGTTGTGCATTTCTAAGAATTTGTCCATTTCTTCCATTTTATTGGCATAGAGTTGCTTGTAGTAATCTCTCATGATCTTTTTATTTCTGCAGTGTCAGTTGTTACTTCTCCTTTTTCATTTCTAATTCTATTGATTTGCAGCTTCTCCCTTTTTGTCTTGATGAATCTGGCTAATGGTTTATCTACTTTGTTTATCTTCTCAAAGAACCAGCTTTTAGTTTTATTGATCTTTGTTATCGTTTCCTTCATTTCTTTTTCATTTATTTCTGATCTGATTTTTATGATTTCTTTCCTTCTGCTAAGTTTGAGGTTTTTTTCTTCTTCTTTCTCTAATTGCTTTAAGTGCAAGGTTAGGTTGTTTATTCGAGATGTTTCCTGTTTCTTAAGGTAGGATTTTATTGCTATAAACTTCCCTCTTAGCTCTGCTTTTGCTGCATCCCATAGGTTTTGGGTCGTCGTGTCTCCGTGGTCATTTGTTTCTAGGTATTTTTAAATTTCCTCTTTGATTTCTTCAGTGAATACTTCGTTATTAAGTAGTGTATTGTTTAGCCTCCATGTGTTTGTATTTTTTACAGATCTTTTCCTGTAATTGATATCTAGTCTCATAGCACTGTGGTTGGAGAAGATACTTGATACAATTTCAATTTTCTTAAATTTACCAAGGCTTCATTTGTGACCCCAGATATGATCTATCCTGGAGAATGTTCCATGAGCACTTGAGAAAAATGTGTATTCTGTTGTTTTTGGATGGAATGTCCGATAAATATCAATTAATTCCATCTTGTTTAATGTATCATTTAAAGCTTTTGATTCCTTATTTATTTTCATTTTGGATGATCTGTCCATTGGTGAAAGTGGGGTGTTAAAGTCCCGTACCATGAATGTGTTACTGTCGATTTCCCCTTTTATGGCTGTTAGTATTTGCCTTATGTATTGAGGTGCTCCTATGTTGGGTGCATAAATATTTACAATTTTTATATCTTCTTGGATCTATCCCTTGATAATTATGTAGTGTCCTTCTTTTTCTCTTCTAGTAGTCTCTATTTTAAAGTCTATTTTGTCTGATGTGAGAATTGCTACTCCAGCTTTCTTTTGGTTTTCATTTGCATGAAATATCTTTTTCCATCCCCTTACTTTCAGTCTGTATGTGTTTGTAGGTCTGAAGTAGGTCTCTTGTAGACAGCATATATAAGGGTCTTGTTGTATCCATTCAGCCAATCTGTGTCTTTTGTTTGGAGCATTAAGTCCACTTATATTTAAGGTAATTATCGATATGTATGTTCCTATTCCCATTTTCTAAATTGTTTTGGGTTCGTTACAGTAGGTCTTTCCCTTCTCTTGTGTTTCTTGCCTAGAGAAGTTCCTTTAACATTTGTTGTAAAGCTGGTTTTGTGGTGCTGAACTCTCTCAGGTTTTGCTTGTCTGTAAAGCTTCTAATTTCTCCATCATATCTCAATGAGATCGTTGCTGGGTAGAGTAATCTTTGTTGCAGGTTTTTCTCCTTCATCACTTTAAATATGTCCTGCCATTCCCTTGTGGCTTGCAGAGTTTCTGCTGAAAGATCAGCTGTTAACCTTATGGGGATTCCCTTGTGTGTTATTTGTTGTTTTTCCCTTGCTGCTTTTAATATGTTTTCTTTGTATTTAATTTTTGACAGTTTGATTAATATGTGTCTTGGCGTATTTCTCCTTGGATTTATCCTGTATGAGACTCTCTGTGCTTCCTGGACTTGATTAACTATTTCTTTTCCCATATTAGGGAAGTTTTCAACTATACTCTCTTCAAATATTTTCTCAGTCCCTTTCTTTTTCTCTTCTTCTTCTGGAACCCCTATAATTCGAATGTTGGTGTGTTTAATGTTTTCCTAGTGGTCTCTGAGACTGTCCTCAGTTCTTTTCATTCTTTTATCTTTATTCTTCTCTGCAGTCATTATTTCCACTATTTTATCTTCCAGGTCACTTATCCGTTCTTCTGCCTCAATTATTCTGCTATTGATCCCATCTATAGCATGTTTAATTTCATTTATTGTGTTGTTCATCATTGCTTGTTTCATCTTTAGTTCTTCTAGGTCCTTGTTAAATGCTTTTTGCATTTTGTCTATTCTATTTCCAAGATTTTGTATCATCTTTACTATCATTATTCTGAATTCTTTTTCAGGTAGACTGCCTATTTCCTCTTCATTTGTTAGGTCTGGTGGGTTTTTATCTTGCTCCTTCATCTGCTGTGTGTTTTTCTGTCTTCTCATTTTGCTTATCTTACTGTGTTTTGGGTCTGCTTTTTGCAGGTTGCATGTTCTTAGTTCTCATTGTTTTTGGTGTCTGTCACCAGTGGCTAAAGTTTGTTCGGTGGGTTGTGTAGGCTTCCTGGTGGAGGGGACTAGTGCCTGTGTTCTGATGGATGAGGCTGGATCTTGTCTTTCTGGTGGGCAGGTCCACGTCTCATTGTCTGTTTTGGGGTGTCTGTGGACTTATTATGATTTTAGGTAGCCTCTCTGCTAATGGGTGGGGTTGTGTTCCTGTCTTGCTAGTTGTTTGGCTCAGGTTGTCCAGCACTGTAAGTTGCTGGGCGTTGAGTGAAGCAGGGTGCTGGTTTTGAGATGGAGATCTCTGGGAGGTTTTGGCCATTTGATATTATGTGGAGCTGGGAGGTCTCTTGTGGACCAGTGTCCTGAAGTTGGCTCTCCCACCTCAGAGGCACAGCACTGACTCCTGGCTGCAGCACCAAGAGCCTTTCATCCACACGGCTCAGAATAAAAGGGAGAAAAAGTAGAAAGAAAGAAAGAAAGAAAGAAAGAAAGAAAGAAAGAAAGAAAGAAAGAAAGAAAGAAAGAAAGAAAGAAAGAAAGGGAAAGAAAGAAAGAAAGGAGGGAGGGAGGGAGGGAGGAAGGAAGGAAGGAAGGAAAGAAAGACAGAAAGAAAGAAGGAAAGAAGAAGGGAGGGAGGGATGGAAGGAGGAAGGAGGTAAGGAGGTAGGGAGGGAAGGAAAGAAAGAAAGAAGGAAAAAAGAAGATAAAATAAAGTAAATTAAAAAAATAAAGTTATTAAAATATAAAATAATTATTAAGAAAAAAATGTTTTAAAAGAAAAGACGGATAGAACTCTAGGACCAATGGTGGAAGCAAAGCTATACAAACAACATCTCACACAGAAGCATACACATACACACTCACAAAAAGAAGAAAAGGGGAAAAAATCATAAATCTTGTTCTCAAAGTCCACCTCCTCAATTTGGGATGATTCATTGTCTATTCATATATTCCACAGATGCAGGGTACATCAAGTTGATTGTGGAGTTTTAATCCGCTGCTCCTGAGGCTACTGGGAGAGATTTCCCTTTCTCTTCTTTGTTCTCACCGCTCCCGGGGCTCAGCTTTGGATCTGGCCCCGCCTCTGCATGTAGGTCACTGGAGGGCTTCTTCTCTTCACTCATACAGGATGGGGTTAAAGGAGCAGCTGCTTCGGTGACTCTGGCTCACTCAGGCCGAGGAGAGGGAGGGGTACGGAGTGCTGGGTGAGTCTGCGGCGGCAGAGGCCAGTGTGACGTTGCACCAGGGTGAGGCGTGCTATGCGTTCTCCCGGGGAAGTTGTCCCTGGATCCCGGGACTCTGGCAGTGGCGGGCTGCACAGGCTCCCCGGAAGGGGGGTATGAATAGTGACCTGTGCTCGCACACAGGCTTCTTAGTGGTGGCAGCAGCAGCCTTAGTGTCTCATGCCCGTCTCTGGTGTCCACACTTTGAGCCGCGGCTCGTGCCCATCTCTGGAGCTCCTTTAAGCAGCACTCTTAATCCCCTTTCCTCACGCACCAGGAAACAAAGAGGGAAGAAAAAGTCTCTTGCCTCTTCGGCAGGTCCAGACTTTGCCTGGGACTCCCTCCTAGCTAGCCGTGGTGCACTAACCCCCTGCAGGCTCTGTTCTCGCCACCAACCCAGTCCTCTCCCTGCGCTCCAACCTCTCCCTGAAGCCCGAGCCTCAGCTCACAGCCCCGCCCGCCCCGGCGGGTGAGCAGACAGGCCTCTCGGCCTGGTGAGTGCCGTTCAGCAACGATCCTCTGTGCTGGAATCTCTCCATTGCCTTCTGCACCCCTGTTGCTGTGCTCTGCTTCACAGCTCCAAAGCTTCCCCCTCCACCACCCGCATTCTCCGCCCGCAAAGGGGCTCCTAGTGTGTGGAAACCTTTCCTCCTTCACAGCTCCCTCCTACTGGTGCAGGTCCCGTCCCTATCCTTTTGCCTCTTTTTATTCTTTTTTCTTTTGCCCTACCCAGGTACGTGGGGACTTTCTTGCCTTTTGGGAGGGCTGAGGTCTTCTGCCAGCAGTCAGCAGTTGTTCTGTAGGAGTTGTTCCACATGTAGTTGTATTTCTGGTGTATCTTTGGGGAGGAAGGTGATCTCCTGCATCTTACTCTTCCGCCATCTTCCCCTTGTCCCGACCAACCCTATTATATGTTAAAGGATGTGGGCTAGCAGTGACTTGAATAACATTTAATCAATGGGAAAGCTCCTTTAGCCCCAGGATTCCTCAGAACTGATTTACATTTCCAAATCTTAAGTTTTGGCCTGTAGAGAAACAGCATTTCCAAGGTGAAAGGGCTTATATGTGTAAGTGTGTGTGTGTGTTTGTGTGTGTGTGCGTGTGATTCTTGGAGCAAAGGCCTAGAGCAGTTTAACTGTTGAAAAAGTGCTCTGTGGCCAGAGATGAAAAGGTAATCTTCCCACATGCTCAAAAAGCAAGAGACTTCCTAGTTGCTTAATAGATATGTTGTTCACTAATGAAAGGCAGTGATTCTTTAAAGAGCTGTAATTATTTTTTTTTTCATTTGAAGGATGAAGGATAGGTGCACGTGTTCTCTATCTCCTTCATAATGGATTTCTAAATGACAATTTATATATCTGCCAGGGTGATAGTGTGGTTTAGTGGAAAGGCCATGGGCTCTGGAATTGGGTTTGAATTCCAGAGCTGTCACTTACAGAGACCCCTTGTGCTTTTTTTTTTTTTTTTTTTTTTGCAGTACGCGGACCTCTCACTGTTGTGGCCTCTCCCGTTATGGAGCACAGGCTCCAGACCCGCAGGCTCAGAGGCCATGGCTCACGGGTCCAGCCGCTCAGCGGCATGTGGGATCTTCCCGGATAGGGGCACAATCCCGTGTCCCTTGCATTGGCAGGCGGACCCTCAACCACTGCGCCACCAGGGAAGCCCCCCTTGTGCTTTTTGATCCTCAGTTTTATCACCAGTAAAATGACCATAATAAGATGCATTTCACAGGTGTGCTGCAACAATTGAATGTGATGTGACAATCGAATACTATGATGTGTCTCTGTTACACAGGATAGTGGCTAATAACTTTAGAGTCAGACAGCCAGACATGGGGAAAAGTGCTCTACACGTATTACCTCATTTAGTCCTCACAGCACCTCTATGGAGGAGTGCTATTATTATTGCTATTATACAGAACAGGAAAGGATATGAAAACCTTAACTTGTAAAAGTAACACATGAGGGAATGGTCATTTGTTTCCAAAAATAAGTTTAGCTTTATGAAGAACTGTAGCCATAGCCACCCTCCCAATCATGAAACTTCCTTCTTAGAGGGGGTGGCCCAGAATTAAGCATGTAATGTTTGTATGGGCAGATTAGCACATAAGATGTAGCTGTCAGCTCTCTCTTTCTGGACACTGTATCTGTTGAAATGGCCTAACAACATCACGTTACATTTGCTGGCAATGGCACAATTTGATTAACAAGGAGTTTACCTTATACAGTTATTCTAATTAAATTTCATCTCATTAGATTTAAACTTATTTTTGGATTCTCACTTGGTTATGTAATATCAGTCTATTATCTATTTATCTGTCTGTCATATATCATCTACTTAGATGTCTATATTCTTTTCTTTTTCATATTCCTTAACATTAATCAAGTACCTACTCTATACCAGGCATTCTTGATATGGATATTAGAGATCCAAAAATGAACTAAATATCTGCTGCTTTCAAAGACTTCCCATGCTCTTGGGTAAGACTAATTATACGTAATAAATTTGAGAGCGCAGAGGTAGGAATCACTAAATATGTCCAGGGTGAGTTGTGAGATCAGAGAAATCTTCACAAAGCGGATGATGTTTGAGGGCAGATTTTTTCTTTTTTTTTGCAGTATGCGGGCCTCTCAGTGTTGTGGCCTCTCCCATTACGGAGCACAGGCTCCAGACGCGCAGGCTCAGCGGCCATGGCTCACAGGCCCAGCCGCTTCATGGCATGTGGGATCTTCCCAGACTGGGGCACAAACCCGCGTCCCCTGCGTCGGCAGGTGGACTCTTAACCACTGCGCCACCAGGGAAGCCCATTGAGGGCAGATTTGATAATGATGATAACAGGCACTATTTATTCCCTCAATACTCATTCAATAAATATTGACCAATTTATCTAATGATCAATTATTGAATGTTAATTATGTTTCTGGCATCCACATTGAGAGATACAGTGGTAAATTACACAGACCTTGAGTTTATAGCCTAGTATAGTTACATAATTATATGCTATTAAGTAATTTATTAAAAGTGAGGGACAACATAATATAGTGATTTAAAAGCATGGATTCTGGGACCAGACCACCTGGCTTCAAATCCCCAGCTCTACTACTTACCAGATGTATGGCCTTGTGTAAATAACTTCTCTGTACTTCAGTTTCATCATCTGAAAAATGGGAATAAAAATAGGACCTACTTCATAGGATTGTCATGAGAATTGCATTGGACAATAATCTAAAGTGCTTAGTTCCTGGAGAACAGCAAGTGATATATAAATATTTGTGCATCAAGTGCAGAAAAGAAGAAATAGTGGGAGCCTTGGAAACACATAGCATATAACAAAGAGAAGGGGCAATCTAGTTTGGGGATTCAGGAAAGGTTTCCTGACGATGTGACAATTAAGCTAAGAACTGCACCAAGGAAGACTTCTCAGAAGGGACATTAAAGTTGACACATCTGAAAGAACAGTAGGAGTTTGTGATGCCAGGTCCTTGAGAGCTGGTTTAAAGAGATTGGTCTTTGTCATAAAGAAAATGGGAGGCTATTGAAATGTTTTAATTGGGTTAGTGAAACTTTGCATATTGGGAAAATCACTTTTTTATTAATTTTTATTGGAGTATAGTTGCTTTACAATGCTGCATTAGTTTCTGCTGTACAGCAAATTGAATCAGTTATACATATACATATATCCACCCTTTTTTAGATTTCCTTCACATTTAGGTCATCACTGAGCATTGAGTAGAGTTCCTTGTGCTACTGATGTTTGAAATAAAAGGATAGTAGGAGAAAACTAGAAATAAAGATACCAATTAAGAGGCAGTGGCAATATACAGGTGAAAGATGATGGTGACTGGGACTAAGGACATATCAATTGGAATGAAGAGGCCTGGAGAAATCTGAGAAATATTCAAGAGGTAGAAATGGCATAAAGAGCTTAAGAACTAAATAATTTAGTGTGTGTGTGTGTGTGTGTGTGTGTGTGTGTGTGTGTGCGTGTTTTTCAGTGATAGATGGAGTGATGAGAGAGATAGAGGAATTAAGGATGATATTCAAGTCTTTGGTTTTGAGTAGCTAGGTAAATGATGAGGCCATTCACTGAGGAAAGAGAACTGTGATGGAGAAGCAAATTCATAAGGAAAAGAGATGAGGAGTTCTGTTGCTGTGTTATTAATATGTGCTAGATACCATGTTATACACTTTATATGCATTATCAATATTCAGCAGCCCTGTGAGATGAGGTTTATCATTTTACACTAATTACTCTTTTTCAGATTATGAAATCAAGGCTTAGAGAGGTTAAACAACTTGCTCAAGATGACATAGCTAAATAAATGGCAAAATTGAGATGTGAAATGTGTTCTCTCTGACCCCTTAAGCCCATGTTCATTCCATATTTCTCCATAGTCTCAGAGGATAACTTGGATTACGCTTTTCAACTCCAACCAGCACCAAACACCTGACGTCTTCCTTGCTTCATTTCTCAACATCTGCCTCAATGACTAAAAGAAAGTCCTTAAGTGTAAGTAAGATGTCCAAAATTACTAAGTAAGCTCTGAGTTTGCAACCTAGAAAGGCTGGGAAACTAGAGAAACCAAAGTAGTAACTTCTCTAAGGAGAGAATTCAATACAAATAGCTTTCCTTCCAGCTAACATTGCCCCATCACTGCTACCCAAGTCAGTTTTCCTGCTGGCACTCTTGCTCCTCTGCTTTTGTCCTTCCATATAACTGGTGACGTAATCATTTTCCTTATGAATAATGATATTTTCCTAATTCTGAACTGGCACAGTCTGGCAGAGGGATTTTGTGCTGTGTCCAGCTGTAGAAGGAAGTCTGGTGGGTATATTTTGGTTGCCAAAATTTTGGAATTTCTGGGACATTTTGACCATTTTGGTGGTGTCTGGGGACACAATATATGAAATCAGGGCTGCTCTAAAAAAATCCGGGTTATTTGCTTCCTCTTCCCATATCCATAACTGCAAATTATATGAGTATATCTTCTCAATTTTCATTGAGGCCATTGATAAATCAGTGAATGGGCCAAGGCCAAGGCTTTTTAATCAGGTTTATGTCAGCCTGTTATTTAGTTACTCATCCCCTTTCAGAGTTGGCCCTGAATCAGTTGTGAACCCTATCAGTATTCCCCTAGGGCCTCTATCTAAAAAAGATTAGAATGAGAGAGCTTACTGAAGTCTCACACTCTATTCTCTTGCATGGATACCTTGTTAACAACACAAACAAAAACAAAGTTTATTTGTCATCACTTGTTTTCAGTGAATGCATGTTGGCTTCAAGTATATACTTTTTATAAGTCATCAAGGATCATTCCTTAAACAAGTCATTGAATCTCACCTGATTTCAAGAAGTTCATTTGTGGTTTATCAAAGGCACCCTCTTCCCCTTTCTGATAATGCTTACCCTGTTAAACTATCTTCAGCTTTCAAGCTTCACTGCAATCCTCCAGGGCTGTTTAATACCCAGTGGTTTAACCTTTCTCACAATTCTTGGTATGTAATTTTTCTGATTTAGGAGGCTTGAACTTATTTAAACTCATATCACTTGTATTTCGAGTACTTCTAACCAATGTTCATTTCACTGTGAATGAGGACTATTCTCCTTGTCGATCTATTTAACACTGGTAGTAGGAATTAATTTCTCAGATTAGCAGTTGTCTCCCAGAAGAGAGCAGTACCCTGAGTTGTGAGATAGTGTAACAAGTCTGTAAAAGCTCTGAGAATTATCTGTAATGATCTATCAGCAGGGCAGCTGCTGCTTCATGCAGCAAAATTTTGTGAATTAGCAAAAGCCATTCTCACACTCTCCTCGACCTCTCATACCCCTAACAGTTCCAGCTCTGCAAGTGAGTAGTTGGAGAGGGAACTATGCCTTTCTGCAAATTAGAAAAAGCTGTCCTTCCTTTGGGGCGTTGTGGCTTGAAACCATGGCACACAGGACAAGAAGAATAGGGGCTGGTTTTCAGTCCTCACTCATGCCCTCCACCAGGCCCCCTTGTGTAGTGAATAACCTGCAAACTGCACATGGTGGGTTCTGTCTATGAGGATAGGAAGAAACACCAATAGACAGGACAAGGCCACTGTCAAAACTTCTCTACATCAGTGTTGCTAAAGGCTGGCTTGGGGCATGGAATTCAGTTTCCATCTTAATTTCTTGACATTATGTCTGTGCTTCCAGAGAAGTTTCTCTATGAAAGATTTGTCTCATAGGGATTTACAGAAATATTAATTCCAGGTGAAATGCATCAACTGATTTTGATTTCAAAACGATTCAGAGAAGGCCCTTCAGACATTAAAAATGGGACCAGACTGCCCTGTCTGATCAAGATATCTCCTATAATTTCTCAGGCAAATGACTGGAATAGAAGAAATGGTCCCTTCTAGTGGAACCAGTGGTTCAAACCATGGGCTCTTGAGTCAAAATACCTGGATTCATAACTTGTCTCTGCCACTTCCTGTGTAAACTTGAGCAAGTCATTTGATCTCTGTGTCTCAGTCTGTTCATGAGTCAAATGAGAATCATAATAGCACCTACTTCATAGATTTGTTGTGATAATGAAATGAAATGGTAAATGTAAAGTGTTGAGTACAATGCCCGGCACATGGTGAGCATGTAATAACTATTAGTTATTAATAATAAACAGCAGGTTTCATAGAAGAACAGACTGGAAGAACAGACTGTCAGACCTGGAACAGCAGAATAATTTAGTCTACTCTCCTATATGTGGATTGAAAGAAATTCCAGAGAATATGAATGTTCAAACCAGAAAACCCCCAATTGCATAGGAAACTGAGTCTTACTGATGAAAATAAACTTGTCTTAGGTAACTCAGAGGGTTAGTGGCCTCTCCTAACCCAGTGTATCTGTCAATAAATAATTCTTAACTGGGATTGAAGATTTCGAGGGCAGATGAAGGTGATTATTTAAAAACTATAAAACAATAGGTCTGTTCTTTCTCTCCAGTTATGCTGATGGACCTCCCTTCATACTTTGAAAGAAGACATGACCACTAATAACTTAGTGGTTTCACTGACCCAGAGATGAATAGCAAAGAGAGCATGGAGTTTGATGTACAGAGTCTTGAATTCTAGCACTGATTTTACCACTGAACTAGCTGTGTGACATTGGAACAAGTTGCTTGCCCACTTGGAGTCTCATTTTCCTCACATGCAAAATGTAGGTAACAATAATTGTCCTGCTTTCTTGACAAAGTTCTTGGAAAACTGAATGCAATAATGTATGCGTATACCAAGTGCTGTCCAAATGCTGATTGATATTCATATTGAATTTATCATGTTCATGCTGGTCATTTATGATGCTTCCCAGGATATGTTATTTTTTAAATTTTTTTTAGTGGCAATTTATTTTATTTTTTTATTTTTCTTAATTTTTAATGTCTTTTTTGCAGTATAATTGCTTTACAATGGTGTGTTACTTTCTGCTTTATAACAAAGTGAATCAGTTATACATATGTTCCCATATCTCTTCCCTCTTGCATCTCCTTCCCTCCCACCCTCCCTATACCACCCCTCTAGGTGGTCACAAGGCACCTAGCTGATCTCCCTGTGCTATGCGGCTGCTTCCACTAGCTATCTATTTTATGTTTGGTAGTGTATATATGTCCATGCCTCTCTCTCACTTTGTCACAACTTACCCTTCCCCCTCCCCATATCCTCAAGTCCATCCTCTAGTATGTCTGTGTCTTTATTTCCGCCTTACCCCTAGGTTTTTCATGACATTTTTTTTCTTAGATTCCATATATATGTGTTAGCATACAGCGTTTGTCTTTCTCTTTCTGACTTACTTCACTCTGTATGACAGACTCTAGGTCCATCCACCTCACTACAAATAATTCAATTTTGTTTCCTTTTATGGCTGAGTAATAACCCATTGTAATATATGTGCCACATAATCTTTATCTATTCATCTGATGATGGACACTTAGGTTGCTTCCATCTCCTGGCTATTGCAAATAGAGTTACAATGAACATTTTGGTACATGACTCTTTTTGAATTATGGTCTTCTCAGGGTATATGCCCAGTAGTGGGACTGCTGGGTCATATGGTAGTTCTATTTGTAGATTTTTGGGAACCTCCATAGTGTTCTCCATAGTGGCTGTATCAATTCACAATCCCACCAGCAGTGCAAGAGTGTTTCCTTTTCTCCACACCCTCTCCAGCATTTATTGTTTCTAGATTTTTTGATGATGGCCATTCTGACCCGTGTGAGATGATATCTCATTATAGTTTTGATTTGCATTTCTCTAATGATTAGTGATGTTGAGCATTCTTTCATGCGTTTGTTGGCAATCTGTATATCTTCTTTGGAGAAATGTCTATTTAGGTCTTCTGCCCATTTTTGGATTGGGTTGTGTGTTTTTTTGTTATTGAGCTGCATGAGCTGCTTGTAAATTTTGGAGATTAATCCTCTGTCAGTTGCTTCATTTGCAAATATGTTCTCCCATTCTGAGGGTTGTCTTTTGCTCTTGTTTATGGTTTTCTTTGCTGTGCAAAAGCTTAGAAGTTTCGTTAGGTCCCATTTGTTTATTTTTGTTTTAATTTCCATTTCTCTAGGAGGTGGGTCAAAAAGGATCTTGCTGTGATTTATTTCATAGAGTGTTCTGCCTATGTTTTCCTCTAAGAGTTTGAAAGTTTCTGGCCTTACATTTAGGTCTTTAATCCATTTTGAGCTTATTTTTGTGTATGGTGTTAGGGAGTGCTCTAATCTCATACTTATACATATACCTGTCCTGTTTTCCCAGAACCACTTATTGAAGAGGCTGTCCTTTTTACACTGTATATCTCTGCCTCCTTTATCAAAGATAAGGTGACCATATGTTCATGGTTTTCTCTCTGGGCTTTCTATCCTGTTCCATTGATCTATATTTCTGTTTTTATGCCAGTACCATACTGTCTTGATTACTGTAGCTTTGTAGTATAGTCTGAAGTCAGGAAGCCTGATTCCTCCAGCTCCTTTTTTCATTCTCAAGATTGCTTTAGCTATTCAGGGTCTTTTGTGTTTCCATACAAATTGTGAAGTTTTTTGTTCTACTTCTGTGAAAAATGCCAGTGGTACTTTGATAGGGACTGCATTGAATCTGTACATTGCTTTGGATAGTAGAGTCATTTTCACAATGTTGATTCTTCCATTCCAAGAACATGGTATATCTCTCCATCTACTTGTAGCATCTTTAATTTCTTTCATCACTGTCTTATAATTTTCTGCATACAGGTCTTTTGTCACCTTAGGTAGGTTTATTCCTAGATATTTTATTCTTTTTGTTGCAATGGTAAATGGAAGTGTTTTCTTGTATTCACTTTCAGATTTTTCATCATTAGTGTATAGGAATGCCAGAGATTTCTGTGCATTAATTTTGTATCCTGCTACTTACAAAATTGATAAACCATTAGCCAGACTCATCAAGAAAAAAAAGGAGAAGTCTCAAATCAATAGAATTAGACATGAAAAGGAGAAGTAACACCTGACACTGCAGAAATACAAAAGATCATGAGAGATTACTACAAGCAACTCTATGCCAATAAAATGGACAACCTGGAAGAAATGGAAAAATTCTTAGAAATGCACAATTGCCAAGACTGACTCAGGAAGAAATAGAAAAGGAACAGACCAACCACAAGCACTGAAATTGAAACTGTGATTAAAAATCTTCCAACACACAAAAGCCCAGCACCAGATGGCTTCACAGGTGAATTCTATCAAACCTTTAGAAAAGAGCTAACACCTATCCTTCTCAAACTCTTCCAAAATATAACAGAGGTAGGAACACTCCCAAACTCATCAGTGACAGGCTAATGTCACTGATGAATAAGGATGCAGAAATCCTCAACAAAATACTAGCAAACAGAATCCAACAACACATTAAAGGGATCATACACCATGATCAAGTGGGGTTTATTCCAGGAATGCAAGGATTCTTCAATTTACGCAAATGAATCGTGATACAACATATTAACAAATTGAAGGAGAAAAACCATATGATCATCTCATTAGGTGCAGAGAAATCTTTTGACAAAATTCAACACCCATTTATGGTAAAAACCCTGCAGAAAATAGGCACAGAGGGAACTTTCCTCAACATAATAAAGGCCATATATGACAAACCCACAGCCAACATCATCCTCAATGGTGAAATACTGAAACCATTTCCACTAAGATCAGGAACAAGACAAGGTTGCCCACTCTCACCACTCTTATTCAACATAGTTTTGGAAGTTTTAGCCACAGCAATCAGAGAAGAAAAGGAAATAAAAGGAATCCAAATCAGAAAAGAAGAAGTAAAGCTGTCACTGTTTGCAGATGACATGATACTATACATAGAGAATCCTAAAGATGCTACCAGAAAACCACTAGAGCTAACGAGGGTGCATTATTTAAAGTGCCTTCATAAGGTGGAGTGGGGTAATGGTTGGCTTGCTTTTCCAATTATATAAACATCCTTCTCCTTAACTTGGGGGAACTGTGTTTGTTTTCCCCACTGGCTGTTTTCACTCACTGGAGATGTATGTTCCCGTTTTTGTGAAGGATCTCTAAAGTCTAGTCTCTCTTTTTATGGTTTTCATCAAAATTTTGGATTCAGGAGCCCAAGGATTCAGACATTTTGTCACAAATATGTATAAAACAATTTTGCACATATAATCACTGTTAACAGTTTGGGATATTTTTTTCAGACTTGTTTTATCCCTAATACACACAAATAAGTACATGTATATATATTTGCATAGCATTTTATTTTTACAAGAACAGGATTATACCATTATAATATATTGTCATTTTCTTTACCCAATTCATACATCTTGAATACATTTCCATTTGAGTACAAAAGATTGGCTTTATTCCTTTTAACAAAGGCATAGTATTTAATTTAATCACTCCCTTATTAATCTATATTTATGTTGTTTCCAGCTTTTCACAATGTCAAACAGTTCTGCAATTGGAGATTACTGTGTCCCCCCCCTCTGTGTATGTGTGTGTGTGTGTGTTTCTGCAATTATTCAGATAATTCTATAGGGTAAATTTCAATACAATTTTTGGATCAAAGTGTGTGGACGTTTCAAATTCTCATAGAGACTAGCATATTGTTCAATTTTCACTCCAATTGTCAGTCAATATGTGAACTGGATTCCACACACTTTTTAATCTATGCATTTGATTGGTGAAAAATCCAATTGCTGTTTTAATTTGAAAATGAAGGTATAAACTGAGCATTTCTTCATATATTTAATGGGTATTTCTTTTTGTTTTTCGTATTTTGTTTTTTTTTTTTTTTTGGACAAGAACTTGCTTCTGTCCTTTGTCCATTTATCTTTAAAAGTATTAACCATATTTGTCATACAGGTTCCAAACATGCTAAAACTAAAACAAGAGCCACTCCATGTGAGAGAAAAGTGACCCAAACAAAGAATCAAGAGTCTTGAAGTCCAAGCCCTATTTAGACACCAGTTTGCTGTGCAACCTTGGACAAGTCAATTAACTTCCCTCAGCCTCATTTTCCTCAACTTAAAAATAGAGAAATAGGGCTTTTCTGGTGGCGCAGTGCTTGAGAGTCCACCTGCTGATGCAGGGGACACGGGTTCGTGCCCCGGTCTGGGAGGATCCTACATGCTGCGGAGCGGCTGGGCCCGTGAGCCATGGCCACTGAGCCTGTGCATCCCAAGCCTGTGCTCCGCAATGGGAGACGTCACGACAGTGAGAGGCCCACGTACCACACACACACACGCACACAAAGAGAAATAATGGCTTTCAGTATCCTTTGTATAATAGCATTTCTATAAAATCAAATGAGTTTTCTTTAACAAGTATAAAGCACTATTGGCAAATAAGGCAGTGAGTCTGAAAACCGACAGAATAAAAAGAAAAATGTAATTAAAACTAAAAAAATCGTATTTATTTTAAAATATTTTCTTAAAACTCTGTGAGTTGACCTTCAAGGTGGCAGAAGAATAAGATGTGGAGATCACCTTCCTCCCCACAAATACATCAGAAATACATCTACATGTGGAACAACTCCTACAGAACACCTACTGAACGCTGGCAGAAGACCTCAGACCTCCCAAAAGGCAAGAAACTCCCCATGTACATGGGTAGGGCCAAAGAAAAAACAGAGACAAAAGAATAGGGATGGGACCTGCACCACTGGGCGGGAGCTGTGAAGGAGGAAAGGTTTCCACACACTAGGAAGACCCTTCACTGGCAGAGATGGGGTTTCAGGCATGGGGGAAGCTTCAGAGCCATGGAGGAGAGCGCAGCAACAGGGGTCCGGAGGGCAAAGCAGAGAGATTCCCATAAAGAATATCAGTGTCAACCAGCACTAACCAGCCTGAGAGCCTTGTCTGCTCACCCACCGGGGTGGGTGGGGCCGGGAGCTGAGGCTCTGGCTTCGGAGGTCAGATCCCAGGGAGAGGACTGAGGTTGACTGCATGAACACAGCTTGAAGGAGGCTAGTGTGCCACAGCTAGCCAGGAGGGAGTCTGGGAAAAAGTCTGGACCTGCCTAAGAGGCAAGAGACCATTGTTTCCACATGCGCAAGGAGAGGGGATTCAGAGCACCACCTAAACGAGATCCAGAGATGTGCGCAAGCTGCGATTATCAGCGTGGACACCAGAGACGAGAATGAAATGCTAAGGCTGCTGCTGCAGCCACCAAGAAGCCTGTGTGCGAACACAGGTCACTATCCACGTCTCCCCTCTTGGGAGCCTGTGCAGCATGCCACTGCCAGGGTGCCCTGATCCAGGGACAACCCCTGGGAAAACACACGGCACGCCTCAGGCTGTTGCAACATCATGCTAGCCTTTGACTCCACAGGCTCGCCCTGTATACTGTACCCACCTCCCCCTGGCCTGAGTGAGCCAGAGCTCCCTAATCAGCTGCTCCTTTAACTCTTTCCTGTTTGAGTGAAGAACAGACACCCTCAGGTGTCCTACACGCAGAGGTGGGGCCAATTCCAAAGCTGAACCCCAGGGGTGGAGCTGTGCGAACAAAGAAGAGAAAGGGAATTTTTTTCCCAGCAGATTCTGGAGCAGAGGATTAAATCTCCACAATCAACTTGATGTACCCTGCATCTGTGCAATACCTGAATACACAGAGAGTCATCCCAAAATTGAAGTGGTGGACTTTGGGAGCAATGATATATATATATTTTTCTTTTCCTCTTTTTGTGAGTGTGTATGTGTATGCTTCCTTGTGTGATTTAATCTGTATAGCACTGCTTTTACCATTTGTCCTAGGGTTCTGTCAGTCCTTTTTTTTTAAGTATAGTTTTAGTGCTTGTTATCATTGGTGGATTTGGTTTTTGGTTTGGTTGCTCTCTTCTTTCTTTCCTTTTTAAATTACTTTTAATTTTTTTTATTTTTAATAATTATTTTTAATTTCAATTATTTTATTTTATTTTTTCTTCTTTCTTTCTTTTTTTCTCTCTTTTCTTCTGAGCTGAGTCACTGACATGGTCTTGGTGCTCTGGCTGGGTGTCAGGCCTGTGTCTCTGCAGTGGGAGAGCCGAGTTCAGGACATTGGTACACCAGAGACCTCCAGCTCCACATAATATCAAACAGTGAAAACTCCCCCAGAGATCTCCATCTCACCGCTAAGACACAGCTACACTCAACAACCAGCAAGCTACAGTGCTGGACACCTAGCAAGACAGGAACATGGCACCACCTATTAGCAGAGAGGCTGCCTAAAATCATAATGTCACAGACACCCCAAAACACACCACTGGATGTGGTCTGGTCCCCCAGAAAGACAAGATCTAGCCTCAACCACCAGAACAAAGGCACTAGTCCCCTCCACAAGGAAGCCTACACAACCCATGGAACAAACCTTAGCCACTGGTGTCAGACACGAAAAACAACAGGAAACACGAACCTGCACCTGTGAAAAGGAGACCCCAAACACAGTAAGTTAAGCAAAATGATAAGACAGAGAAACACAAAGCAGATGAAAGAGCAAGGTAAAAACCCATCTGACCAAACAAATGAACAGGAAATAGGCAATTTACGTAAAAAAGAATTCAGAGTAATGATAGTAAGGATGATCCAAAATCTTGGAAATAGAATGGAGAAAATACAAGAAACATTTAACAAACACCTAGAAGAACTAAAGAGCAAACAAACAATGATGAACAAAACAATAAGTGAAATTAAAAATTCTCTAGAAGGAATCAAGAGCAGAAAAACTGAGGCGGAAGAATGGATAAGTAACGTAGAGTGGAAATAACTACTGCAGAGCAGAATAAAGAAAAAAGAACAAAAAGAATCATGGACAATCTCAGAGACCTCTGGGACATTAAACACACCAACATTCGAATTATAGGGGTCCCACAAGAAGAAGATAAAAAGAAAAGGACTAAGAAAATATTTCAAGAGATTATAGTTGAAAACTTCCCTAATATGGGAAAGGAAATACTGAATCAAGTCCAGGAAGTGCAGAGAGTCCCATACAGGATAAATCCAAAGAGAAACATGCCAAGACACATATTAATCAAACTATCAAAAATTAAATACGAGGGAAAAATATTAAAAGCAGCAAGGGAAAAAGAACAAATAACATACAAGGGAATCCCCATAAGGATAACAGCTGATCTTTCAGCAGAAACTCTGCAAGCCAGAAGGCAGTGGCAAGACATATTTAAAGTGATGAAGGGAAAAAAACCACAACCAAGATTGCTCTACCCAGCAAGGATCTCATTCAGATTTGATGGAGAAATTAAAATACTTACAGACAAGCAAAACCTAAGAGAATTCAGAACCACTAAACCAGCTTTATAACAAATGCTAAAGGAACTTCTCTAGGCAGGAAACACAAGAGAAGGAAAAGACCTACAATAATAAACCCAGAAGAATTAACAAAATGGTAATAGGAACAGAAATATCAATAATTACCTTAAATGTAAATGGATTAACTGCTCCAACTGACAGACATAGACTGGCTGAATGGATACAAAAAGAAGACCTGTGTATATGCTTTCTACAAGAGACCCACCTCAGACCTAGGGACACATACAGACTGAAAGTGAGGGGGTTGAAAAAGATATTCCATGCAAATGGAAATCAAAAGAAAGCTGGAGTAGAAATTCTCATATCAGAGAAAATAGACTTTAAAACAAAGCCTATTACAAGAGACAAAGAAGGACACTTCATAATGATCAAGGGATCAATCCAATAGGAAGATATAACAATTGTTAATATTTATGCACCCAACATAGGAGCACCTCAATACATAAGGCAAATATTAACAGCCATAAAAGGGGAAATCGACACTAACACAATCATAGTAGGGGACTTTAACACCCCACTTCCACCAATAGACAGATCATCCAGAATGAAAAAAAAAATAAGGAAACTCAAGCTTTAAATGATACATTAAACAAGATGGACTTGACTGATATTTATAGGACATTCCATCCAAAAACAACAGAATACACATTCTTCTCAAGTGCTCATGGAACATTCTCCAGGATAGATCATATCTTGGGTCACAAAGCAAGCCTTGGAAAATTTAAGAAAATTGAAATCGTATCAAGTATATTTTCTGACCACAACACTATGAGACTAGATATCAATTACAGGAAAAAATCTGTAAAAAATACAAACACATGGAGGATAAACAATACACTACTTAATAACCAAGGGATCACTGAAGCAAACAAAGAGGAAATTAAAAAATACCTAGAAACAAATGACAATGAAAACACGACGACCCAAAACCCATGGGATGCAGCAAAATCATTTCTAAGAGGGAATTTTATAGCAACAGAGTCCTACCTTAAGAAACAAGAAATATTTCACATAAACAACCGAACCTTACACCTAAAAGAATAAGAGAAAGAAGAAAAAGAAAAACTCCCAATGTTAGCAGAAGGAAAGAAATCATAAAGGTCAGATCAGAAATAAATGAAAAACAAATGATGGAAATGATAGCAAAGATCAATAAAACTAAAAGCTGGTTCTTTGAAAAGATAAAATTGATAAACCATTAGCCAGACTCATCAAGAAAAAAAGGGAGAAGACTCAAATCAATAGAATTAGAAATGAAAAAGCAGAAGTTACAACTGACACTGTAGATATACAAAGTGTCATGAGAAATTACTACAAGCAACTATATTCCAATAAAATGGACAACCTGGAATAAATGGACAAATTTTAGAAAAGCACAACCTTCTGAGACTGAACCAGGAAGAAGTAGAAAATATAAACATACCAATCTCAAACACTGAAATTGAGACTGTGATTAAAAATCTTCCAACACACAAAAGCTCAGGACAAGATGGATTCACAGGAGCATTCTGTCAAACATTTAGAGAAGAGCTAATAACTTTGCTTCCCAAACACTTCCAAAATATAGCTGAGGGAGGAACAGTCCCAAACACATTCTATAGGCCAACATCACCCTGATCCCAAAACTAGAGATGTCACAAAGAAAGAAAACTACAGACCAATATCACTGAAAAACACAGATGCAAATATCCTCAACAAATACTAGCAAACAGAATCCAACAGCACATTAAAATGATCATACACTATGATCAAGTGGGGTTTATCCCAGGAATTCAAGGATTCTTCCATATACGCAAATCAATCAATGTGATACACCATATTAACAAATTGAAGGATAAAAGCCATATGATCATCTCAATAGATGCAGAGAAAGCTTTCAACAAAGTTTAGCACCAATTTATGATAAAAAAACCCTCC
This sequence comes from Tursiops truncatus, assembly GCF_011762595.2. NCBI lineage: Eukaryota > Metazoa > Chordata > Mammalia > Artiodactyla > Delphinidae > Tursiops > Tursiops truncatus. The sequence goes on along the minus strand of NC_047055.1, from coordinate 75,007,738 downwards.
AGAAAGTAGGCATAGAGGGAACTTTCCTCAACATAATAAAGGCCATATATGACAAACCCACAGCCAACATCATCCTCAATGGTGAAAAACTGAAAGCATTTCCACTAAGATCAGGAACAAGACAAGGTTGCCCACTCTCAGCACTATTACTCAACATAATTTTGGAAGTTTTAGCCACAGCAATCAGAGAAGAAAAAGAAATAAAAGGAACCCACATGGGAAAATAAGTAAACCTGTCCCTGTTTGCAGATGACATGATATTATACATAAAGAATCCTAAAGATTCTACCAGAAAACTACTAGAACTAATCTGAATTTGGTTAAGTAGTAGGATACAAAATTAATGCACAGAAATCTCTTGCATTCCTATACACTAATGCTGAAAAATCTGAAAGAGAAATTAATGAGACACTCCCTTTTACCATTGCAACAAAAAGAATAAAATACCTAGGAATAAACCTATCAAAGGAGACAAAAGACCTGTATGCAGAAGACTATAAGGCACTGATGAAAGAAATTAAAAATGATACAAACAGATGGAGAGATATACCACGTTCTTGGATTGGAAGAATCAACACTGTGAAAATAACTGTACTACCCAATGCAATCTACAGATTCAATGCAATCCCTCCAACTACCAATGACATTTTTCACAGAAATAGAACAAAAAAATTCACAATTTGTATGGAAACACAAAAGACCCCAATAGCCAAAGCAATCTTGAGAAAGCAAAATGGAGCTGGAGGAATCAGGCTCCTGACTTCAGACTATATTACAAAACTACAGTAATCAAGACAGTATGGTACTGGCATAAAAACAGAAATATAGATCAATGGAACAGGATAGAGAGCCCAGAGATCAACCCACGCAACTATTGTCAACTAATCTATGACAAAGGAAGCAAAAGTATGCAATGGGGAAAGACAGTCTCTTCAATAAGTGGTGTTGGGAAAACTGAAGAGCTACATGTAAGAGAATGAAACTAGAACACTCCGTAACACCATACACAAATATGTACTCAAAATGCATTAAAGACCTAAATGTTAGACCAGATACTATAAAACTCTTAGAGGAAAACATAGGCAGAACACTCTTTGCCGTAAATCACAGCAACATCTTTTTTGACCCCCTCCTAAAGTAATGAAAATAAAACCAAAAATAAACAGACCTAATTAAAAGCTTTTGCACAACAAGGGAAACCATAAGAAAGATAAAAAGACAACAACCCTCAGAATGGGAGAAAATATTTGCAAATGAAGCAAGTGACAAAGGATTAATCTACAAATTTCCAAGCACCTCATGCAGCTCAATATGGCAAAAACAAACAACCCAATCCAAAAATGGGCAGAAGTCCTAAATAGACATTTCTCCAAAGAAGATATACAAATTGCCAACAAACACATGAAAGAATGCTCAACATCACTAATCATTAGAGTAATGCAAATCAAAAGTACAATGAGGTATCACCTCACACCAGTCAGAATGACCATCATCAAAAAATCTAGAAACAATAATTGCTTGAGAGTTTGTGGAGAAAAGGGAACACTCTTGCACTGTTGGTGGAAATGGAAATTGATATAGCCACTATGGAGAACAGCGTTGAGGTTCCTTAAAAATCTAAAAATAGAACTACCATACAATCCAGCAATCCCACCACTGGGCATATACCCTGAGAAAACCATAATTCAAAAAGAGTCATGTACCGCAATGTTCACTGCAGCATTATTTACAATAGCCAGGACATGGAAGCAACCTATGTATCCATCAACAGATGAATGAATAAAGAAGATGTGGCACATTTATACAGTGTAATAATACTCAGCCATAAAAAGAAACAAAATTGAGATTTTTGTAGTGAGGTGGGTGGACCTAGAGTCTGTCATACAAAGTGAAGTGAATCAGAAAAAAACAAACAAATACCGTATGCTAACACATATCTATGGAATCTGAAAAGAAAAAAAAAAACGGTTCTGAAGAACCTAGGGGCATGACAGTTATAAAGTAAAGACGTAGATGTAGAGAATGGACTTGAGGACACCAGGAAGGGGAAGTTCAAGCTGGGATGAAGGGAGAGAGTGGCATGGACTTATATATACTACCAAATCAAAATAGAGAGCTAGTGAGGAGCAGCTGCATATACAGGGAGATCAGCTCAGTGCTTTGTGACCACCTAGAGGGGTGGGATAGGGAGGGTTGGAGGCAGATGCAAGAGGGAGGAGAATAGGGATATATGTATATGTATAGCTGATTCACTTTGTTATACAGCAAAAACTAACACACCACTGTAAAGCAATCATACTCCAATAAAGAAGTTAAAAACAATCTGTGAATTAAAAGCAATTAATCTCTACAGAAATATTTGCACAAGTGCAAACATATATGTATATATACATATATATAAATATGTTTAATGTAGCATTCCTTATATTTGTGAAGAATTGGAATTCCCATAAATATTAATGAGAGGTTACTTAAATATATATTTCTCCTCAATGAAATATTCTGCAGCCACTGAAATGGAATAAGATTGATCTATGTGTGCTGACAAGGAAAGATGTCTGCAATGTATTATTGAGTGCAAAAAGAAAATTTTAAAACATTAAGTATATATGTTCATACATATGTAAAATAAACAATAATATGGGTATAGGTGTATATATTAAATTTAAAATATTATGTAATAAAGATTATATATAATTATCTATAGTAATTGTCCAAAAATTATATTATACATACAATATATTATATATTTAATCTAGAGCAGGGCTCATCAAATGACAGCCCATGGGCCAAATTAAGCACCACCACCTGTTTTTGTAAGTAAAGTTCTATGACCATTTGTTTATGAATTGTCTCTGATAGCTTTCATGATATGGCCCTCAAAGCCTAAAATATTTACTATTTGACTCCACATAAGAAGTTTCTTGATTCTTGATATAGAAAAAGGTATACTGTACGTTTAACAGTTATGACCTCAGGGTGGTGAAACTATGAGAAACATTGACTTTTTAAGATACGTTTCTTCAAGGGAAGACTGTACCTTTTATCTGATTTCTTCAAATGGTTACATCTTACATAATTATAATATTGATATCAAAATCAAGAATTTAACATTGGTAGAATGTGTGTATATAGTTCTGTGTCATTTTGTTACATGTGTAGATTTGTATAACCATCACTGCAATCAAGATAGAGAACTATTCCATTACCACGAATATCTCCTTTGTGTTTCTTTTTATATTTACTCAACCTTTTCCTCACCTCACTATCTCTAACCACTGGCAATCACTAATCTCTTCCCCATCTCCATAAGTTTCTTGTTTCAAGAACGTTATATAAATGGATAATAAAGTATGTAACCACTGGAAACTGTCTTCCACTCACCATAATGCCTTTGAGACTCATTTAAGTTGTTGCATCAACAGCACATTGTTTTTATTGCTGATTGCTATTCCACTGTATGGATGTTCTACAGTTGTTTATTTACTCACATATTGAAGGACAATATATATACTTAACTGTTCCTGTCTATTCAGAATTAATATTTTACCACTTTGGGTTTTTAAAAAAATTTATTGAAATATAGTTGATTTACAATGTGTTAGTTTTAGGTATAAAACAAATTGATTCAGTTAGTTTCAGGTATACAACAAAGTTATTCAGTTATATATATCTATCTACATATTCTATTTTTTAGATTCTTTTTCCATTATATATTATTACAAGATATTTAGTATAGTTCCCTGTGCTATATGGTAGGTCCTTGTTGGTTATCTATTTTATATATAATAATTTGTATATATTAATCCCAAATTCCTAATTTATCCCCTTCCCCTTTGGTAACCATAAGTTCGTTTCTATGTCTGTCAGTCTATTTCTGTTTTGTAAATAAGTTCACTTGTATCATTTTTTAAGAGTCCACATATAAGTGATATCATGTGATATTTATCCTTATCTGTATGACTTACTTCACTTACTATGCTAATCTCTAGGTCCATCCATGTTGCTGTGAATGGAATTATTTAATTCATTTTTAGGACTGAGTAATAATCCACTGTGTATATATACCACATCTGCTTAATCCATTCATCTGTCAGTAGACACTTAGGCTGCTTCCATGTCTTGGCCATTGTAAATAGTGCTGCTATGAACATTGGAGTGCATATATCTTTTCAAATTATAGTTTTCTCCAGATATATGCTGAGGAGTGGGATCACTAAATTATATGGTAACTCTATTTTTAGTTTTTTTGTGTGTGTGTGGTATGCGGGCCTCTCACTGTTGTGGCCTCTCCCATTGTGGAGCACAGGCTCTGGATGCGCAGGCTCAGTGGCCATGGCTCACGGGCCCAGCTGCTCCACAGTATTTGGGATCTTCCTGGACCAGGGCATGAACCCATGTCCCCTGCATCAGCAGGTGGACTCTCAACCACTGCGCCACCAGGGAAGCCCTAGTTTTAGTTTTTAAGGAGCCTCCATACTGTTCTCCATAGTGACCACACAAATTTACATTTCCACCAGCAGTGCAGAAGGATTCCATTTTCTCCACACCCTCTCCAGCATTTATTACTTGTAGAATTTTTATGATTGCCATTCTGACCACTGTGAGGTGATCCCTCACTGTGGTTTTGATTAGCATTTCTCTAATAATTAGTGATGGTGAGCATCTTTTCACGTGCCTTTTGGCCATCTGTATGTCTTCTTTGGAAGGATTTTTCAATATCCTCAAATAAATCAATGTGATACAGCACATTAACAAATTGAAGAATAAAGACCATATGATCATCTAAATAGATGCAGAAAAAACTTTTGATAAAATTCAACATCCATTTATGATAAAAACTCTCCAGACTGTGCATGGAGGCAACATATCTCAACATAATAAAGGCTGTACATGACAAACACACAGGTAAAATCACACTCAATGTTAAAAAGCTCAAAGCATTTCCTCTAAGATCAGGAACATGACAAGGATGCCCACTCTTTCCACTTTTATTCAACATAGTTTTGGAAGTCTTAGCCACAGCAATCAGACAAGAAAAAGGAAATACAAGGAATCCAAGTTGGAAAAGAAATAATAAACCCATCACTGTTTTCAGATGACATGATCCTATACATAGAAAATCCTAAAGATGCTACTAGGAAACTACTAGAGCTCATCAATAAATTTGGTAAAATTGCATGATACAAAATTAATACACAGGAATATTTTGCATTTCTATACACTAACAGTGAAATAGCATAAAGAGAAATTAAGTTAACAGTCCCATTTACCTTCACATCAAAAAGAGTAAAATACCTAGGAATAAACCTACCTAAGGAGGCAAAAGACCTGTACTCCTAAAACTATAAGACCCTGATTAAAGAAACTGAAGAGGTCACAAACAGATGGAAAGATATACTGTGTTCTTGGATTGGAAGAATCATTATTATTAAAATGACCACACTACCCATGACAATCTATAGATTCAGTGCAATCCCTATCAAATCACCAATGGCATTTTTCACAGAAGTAAAACCAAAACAATTAAAATTTGTATGGAAACACAAAGGGCCCTGAATAGCTTAATCAATCTTGAGAAAGAAGTACAGAGCTGGAGGAATCCTGCTGCCTGACTTCAGACTAGACTACAAAACTCCAGTAATCAAACCAGTATGGTACTGGCAAAAAAAACAGACATATACATCAATAGAACAGGATAGAAAGCACATAAATAAACCCATGCATTTATGCTCAATTAATCTATGACAAAGAGGCAAGGATATACAATGGAGAAAAGACAGTCTCTTCAACAAGTGGTGCTGGGAAAGCTGGACAGCTACATGTAAAAGAATGAAATTAGAACATTCTCTGTCACAATATACAAAAATAAACTCAAACTGGATCAAAGGTCTAAATGTAAAGCCGGATACTATAAAACTCCTAGAGGAAAACATAGGTAGAATACTCTTTAACATAAATCATGGCAATATTTTTTTGGATCTGTTTCCTAGAGTAATGGAAATAAAACAAATCTAAACAAATTTGACCTAATTAAACTTAAAAGCTTTTGCACAGCAAAGGAAACCATAAACAAAAAGAAAAGACAACCTATGGAATGGGAGAAAATATTTGCAAATGATGTGACTGACTGTGGGTTAATTTCCAAAATATGCAAACAGCTCATACAGCTTAATATCAAAAAAACAAACAACCCAATCAAAAAATGGGCAGAATATCTAAATATTTTACCACTTTGAGTGCAACATAAAAACCTTAGCAGCATATAGGTCCCTTTTCCCTTCTTTTTTTGTTTTAGTTATCATATATATTACATCTATATACATTGAAAACTCCACCAGGTAGATTCCAGTGTGTGTGTGTGTGTGTGTGTGTGTGTGTGTGTGTGTGTTTATCACATAATCTTTATCTGTTCATCCATTGATAAATGCTTTTAACATTTAAGTTGTTTCCATATCTTATTGTTAATAATGATGCAATGATTTCACTTATATGTGGAATATAAAAAATAAAACAAACACAACACACAAAAACTCATAGATACAGAGAAAAGTTTGGTAGTAATCAGAGGGAAAGGGCACCAGGGGTGAGTGAAATGGGTGAAGGTGGTTAATTGTATGGTACATGTGAAAACGTGTATTGTGCTGATCACTTGTAGTGATTACAAAGATTGACTTATTAAGTTGTATGCCTGAAACTGTTATATACCAATTTTACCTCAACTAAAAAAAGAGAAAAATAGTGTACTATTTTTAAACAGATATTTATCTTTTTGTTGCTCTTGTTTCATTCCTAGTGTTCCAAGTTACTACCTGGACTCATTTCCTTTCTGTATAAAGAACTTCCTTGATCATTTTTTAGAAGAAATCTGCTGAATTCTGTTATTTTTCATTCATCTGAAAATGTCTTTATTTCATCTTCATTCCTAAAAGTTATTTTCACTGTATATAGAATTCAGGTTGACAGTTGTTTCAGATCTTTAGAGATGTCTTCTTGACTCCATGGTTTCTAATGAGAAACTTGCAGTCATTTGAATCTTTATTTCCTCATATAAAATGCATTGATTTTCTCTGATTTCAATATTTTTTTCATTATGTTTGATTTTTGGCAGTATATGATGTGTCTAGATGTTAATTTATTTGAGTTTATCCATTGGATATTTGGCCAAGTTTCTTGAATCTGTAAGTTTATGTATTTTACCAGTTTGCGGAAGTTTCTGGCCATTATTGCTTCAAGCATTTTTTTCTAAATAATTCTCTTTAAACTTCTGGGACTCTGATGATATGAATATTAGACCTTTTGGTATTGTTCCACAATATCTGAACCTCTGCTCATTTTTCTTTCTTTCTTTTCTTCAAAGTGGATAATTAATATTGCCTTGTCTTCAGGTTCACTAGCTCTTTCTTCTGTTATCTCCAATCTGGTATTGAATGCTTTCAATGAAAGTTTTATTTTAGTTATTGTATTCTTCACATCTAAAATTTCCATTTTAGGTTTTCGAGAGAAGATGTCAGAAAAGTAAGACACAGAGATAACCTTCATTCCCACAGACACATCAGAAATACATCTACATGTGGAACTGCTCTTACAGAACACCCAGTGATCACTGGCAGAAGACCTCAGACCTCCCAAAAGACAAGAAACTCCCCACATACCTGGGTAGGGCAAAAGAAAAAAAAAACAAAAGAATAAGGATGGGAACTGCACCAGTGGGAGGGAGCTGTGAAGGAGGAAAGGTTTCCACACACAGGAAGCCCCTTTGCAGGCATAGACCACAGGTGGCATAGAGGGGAAGCTTCGGAGCCATGGAGGAGAGCACAGAAACAGGGGTGTGAAGGACAAAGCGGAGAGATTCCCACACAGAGGATTGGTGATGACCAACACTCACCAGCCCGAGAGGCTTGTCTGCTCACCCACCGGGATGGGCGGGGGCTGGGAGCTGAGGCTCTGACTTTGGTCAGATGCCTGGAGAGGACTGGGATTGGTGGCGTGAACACAGCCTGAAGGGGTTAGTTCAACATGGCTAGCCGGGAGGGAGTCTGGGAGAAGTATGGAGCTGCCAAAGAGGCAAGAGACTTTTTCTTCCCACTTTGTTTCCTGGTGCATGAGGAGAGGGGATTAAGTGTGCCACTTAAAGGAGCTCCAGAGATGGGCGTGAGCCACGGCTATCATAGCGGACCACAGAGACGGGCATGAGACGTTAAGACTGCTGCTGCAGCCACCAAGAAGCCTGTGTGCAAGCACATGTCACTATCCACATCTCCCCTCCTGGGAGCCTGTGCAGCCCACCACTGCCAGGCTCCCGTGATCCAGGGACAACGTCCCCAGGAGAACGCATGGCACACCACAGTCTGGTGCAACGTCATACCAGCCTCTGCCATTGCAGGCTCACCTCGCATCCATACCCCTCCATCCGCCCGGCCTGAGTGAGCCACAGCCACTGAAACAGCTGCTCCTTTAAACCCATCCTGTGTGAGTGAAGAAGAGACACCCGCAGGTGACCAAGACACAGAGGTGGGGCCAAATCCAAAGCTGAACCTTGGGAGTTGTGCAAACAAAGAGAGAGGGAAATTTCTCCCGGCAGCCTCAGAAGCATCAGATTAAAGCTCCACAATCAACTTGATGTACCCTGCATCTGTGGAATACATGAATAGAAAACAAATCATCCCAAATTGAGGAGGTGGACTTTGGGAGCAAGATATATTATTTTCTGCCCTTTTCGTCTTTTTGTGATTGTGTATCTGTAGGCTTCTGTGTGAGATTTTGTCTGTATAGCTTTGCTTTCACCATTTGTCCTAGAGTTCCGACCATCCATTATTTTTTCCTTTTTCTTTTTTTTCCTGTTAAAATTTTTTTCCTTAATCATTATTTTTTATTTTAATTATTTTATTTTATCCTCTTTCTTTCTTTCTTTCTTTCTTTCTTTCTTTCTTTCTTTCGTTCTTCTTTCTATTTTTTCTCTCTTTTATTTTGAGCTGTGTGGATGAAAGGCTCTTGGTGCTCCAGCCAGGAGTCAGTGCTATGCCTCTAAAGTGGGAGAGCCAAATTCAGAACACTGGTCCACAAGAGACATCCCAGCTCCACGTAATATCAAAGGGTGAAAATCTCCCAGAGATCTCCATCTCAATGCCAAGACCCAGCTTCACACAATGACCAGCAAGCTACAGTGCTGGACACCCTATGCCAAAAAACTAGCAAGACAGGTACACAGCCACATCCATTAGCAGAGAGGCTGCCTAAAATCATAATAAGGCTACAGACACCCGAAAACACACCACCAGACGTGGACCTGCCCACCAGAAAGACAAGTTCCAGCCTCATCCAGCAGAACACAGGCACTAGTCCCCTCCACCAGGAAGCCTACACAGCCCACTGAACCAACCTTAGCCAGTGGGAACAGAAACCAAAAATGATGGGAAAAATGAAATTGCAACCTAAAAAAATGAGACCCCAAACACAGTAAGATAAACAAAATGAGAAGACAGAAAAACACAGAGAAGATGAAGGAGCAAGGTAAAAACTGACCAGACCTAACAAATGAAGAGGAAATAGGCAGTCTACCTGAAAAAGAATTCAGAATAATGATAGTAAAGATGATCCCACATCCTGGAAATAGAATAGAGAAAATGCAAGAAACATTTACTATGGACCTAGAAGAACTAAAGAGGAAACAAGCAATGATGAACAACACAATAAATGAAATTAAAAATAGTCTAGAAGGGTTCAATAGCAGAATAACTGAGGCAGAAGAATTGATAAGTGACCTGGAAGATAAAATAGTGGAAACAACTACTGCAGAGCAGAATAAAGGAAAACGAATGAAAAGAACTGAGGACAGTCTCAGAGACTTCTGGGACAACATTAAACGCACCAACATTCGAATTATAGGGGTCTCAGGAGAAGAAGAGAAAAAGAAAGGGACTGAGAAAATATTTAAGAGATTATAGTTGAAAACTTCCCTAATATGGGAAAGGAAGTCGTTAATCAAGTCCAGGAAACACAGAGAGTCCCATACAGGATAAATCCAAGGAGAAACATGCCAAGATACATATTAATCAAACTATGAAAAATTAAATACAAAGAAAACATATTAAAAGCAGCAAGGGAAAAACAACAAATAACATACAAGGGAATCCCCATAAGGTTAACAGCTGATCTTTCAGCAGAAACTCTGCAAGCCAGAAGGGAGTGGCAGGACATATTTAAAGTGATCAAGGAGAAAAACCTACAACCAACATTACTCTACCCAGCAAGGACCTCATTCCGATTTGATGGAGAAATTAAAACCTTTAGAGACAAGCAAAAGCTGAGAGAGTCCAGCACCACCAAACCAGCTTTAAAACAAATGCTAAAGGAACTTCTCTAGGCAAGAAACACAAGACGAGGAAAAGACCTACAATAACAAACCCAAAACAATTATGAAAATGGGAATAGGAACATACATATCGATAATTACCTTGAATGTAAATAGATTAAATGCTCCCAGCAAATGACACAGACTGGCTGAATGGGTACAAAACCAAGATCTGTATGTATGCTGTCTAGAAGAGACCCACTTCAGACCTAGGGACACATACAGACTGAAAGTGAGGGGATGGAAAAAGATATTCCTTGAAAATGGAAATCAGAAGAAAGCTGGTGTAGCAATTCTCATATCAGAAAACATAGACTTTAAAATAAATACTATTAGAAGAGACAAAGAGGGACATTACATAATGATGATGGGATCGATCCAAGAAGAAGATATAAAAATTGTAAATATTTATGCACCCAACATAGGAGCACCTCAATACATAAGGCAAATACTAACAGCCATAAAAGGGGAAACCGACAGTAACACATTCATAGTAGGGGACTTTAACACCCCACTTTCCTCAATGAACATATCATCCAAAATCAAAATAAATAAGGAAACACAAGATTTAAATGATACATTAAACACAATGGACTTAATTGATATTTATAGGACATTCCATCCAAAAACAACAGAATACACATTTTTCTCAAGTGCTCATGGAATATTCTCCAGGAAAGATCATATCTTGGGTCACAAATCTAGCCTTGGTAAATTTAAGAAAATTGAAATTGTATGAAGCATCTGTTCTGACCACAATACTCTGAGACTAGATATCAATTACAGGAAAAGATCTGTAAAAAATACAAACACATGGAGGCTAAACAATACACTAGTTAATAACGAATTGATCACTTAAGAAATCAAAGAGGAAATCAAAAATTACCCAGAAACAAATGACAATGGAGACCCGATGACCCAAAACCTATGGGATGCAGCAAAAGCAGTTCTAAGAGGGAAGTTTATAGCAATACAACCCTCCCCTAAGAAACAGGAAACATTTCAAATAAACAACCTAACCTTGCACCTAAATCAATTAGAGAAAGAATAACAAAAAAACCCCAAATTTTTCAGAAGGAAATAAATCATAAATGTCAGATCAGAAATAAATGAAAAAGAAATGAAGGAAATGATAGCAAAGATCAATAAAACTAAAAGTTGGTTCTTTAAGAAGATAAACAAAATTGATAACCATTAGCCAGACTCATCAAGAAAAACGGGAGAAGACTCAAATCAATAGAATTAGAAATGAAAAAGGAGAACTAACAACTGACACTGCAGAAATACAAAAGATCATGAGAGATTACTACAAGCAACTCTATGCCAATAAAATGGACCACCTGGAAGAAGTGGAAAAATTCTTAGAAATGCACAACCTGCTGAAACTGAACCAGGAAGAAATAGAAAATATGAACAGACCAATCACAAGCACTGAAATTGAAGCTGTGATTAAAAATCTTCCAACAAACAAAAGCCCAGGACCAGATGGCTTCACAGGAGAATTCTATCAAACATTTAGAGAAGAGCTAACACCTATACTTCTCAAACTCTTCCAAAATATAGCAGAGGGAGGAACACTCCAAAACTCATTCTACGAGGCCACTATCACCCCGATACCAAAAGCAGAAAAAGATGTCACAAAGAAAGGAAACTACAGGCCAATATCACTGATGAACATACATGCAAAAATCCTCAACAAAATACTAGCAAACAGAATCCAACAGCACATTAAAAGGATCATACACTATGATCAAGTGGGGTTTATTCCAGGAATGCAAGGATTCTTCAATATATGCAAATCAATCAGTGTGATATACCATATTAACAAATTGAAGGAGAAAAAACATATGATCATCTCAATAGATGCAGAAAAATCTTTTGACAAAATTGAACACACATTTATGATAAAAACCCTGCAGAAAGTTGGCATAGAGGGAACTTAGCTCAACATAATAAAGTCCATATATGACAAACCCACAGCCAACATCTTCCTCAATGGTGAAAAACTGAAAGCATTTCCACTAAGATCAGGAACAAGACAAGGTTGCCCACTCTCACCACTATTATTGAACATAGTTTTGGAAGTCTGGTCACAGCAATCAGAGAAGAAAAAGAAATAAGGGGAATCCAAATTGGAAAAGAAGTAAAGCTGTCACTGTTTGCAGATGACATGATACAATACAAATCATATTCCATTTTATATATAAAACATTGGTTTTTATCCGTTTATCCAACAATGGACACTTAGGTTGCTTTCATGTCTTGGCTATTGCAAATAATGCTAAAATGAACATAAGAGTTCAGACGCCTTTTCTAATTAGTGTTTTTGTTTCCTTCGAATAAATACTCAGAAGTGAAATTGCTGGATCATAAGGTAGTTCTATTTTTAAGTTTTTGAGGATCCTCCATATTGTTTTACATAGTGGCTCTACCAACTTACATTGCCACCGACAGTGCACAGTAGTTTCCTTTTCTCCACATCTTCACCACCAAAGTGATATATTACTGTGGTTTTCGTTTGCAGTTCCATCATGATTAGTGATGTTGAGCACCTTTTCAATTACCAGTTGGCCATCTATATGTCTTCTTTGGAAAAATATCTATTCGATTCCTCTTCCCATTTTTAAATCCTATTTTTTTTGTTATTACTGAGTTGTATAAGTTCTTTATATAGGATATTAACCTCTTATCAGATATGTAATTTACAAATATTTTCTCCCATTTTTAAGGTTGCTTTCATTTTGTTGATGGTTTCCTTTGCTGAGTAGAAGCCTTTTAATTTGATTGAGTACTTTCTCTGGTTTCAGTTGAGCATTTTATGAATTCCATGTTCTTTCTTCTTATCATATCAATTATACTCCTTAAAAAATTGGTGATTTACCTAGAGTTTGTAATGTACAATTCCAACTAATCTATACCCACTTTCAGATAACACCATAACAGTTCATGTGTAGTACAGTTATCTTATAACATAGTATTTCAAATTACTCTCTGCCCTTCTTTATAACATTGCTGTCATTCATTTAACTTATTCATATGCTATAATCAATCAATACATTATTAAGATTATGATTTGAACAAACTATTACATCAATTAAAGAGGAATAAGATATATTATTTTACATATATTTATTCCTTTTCTGATTCTCTTCCTCATTTATGTAAATCCTATTTTCTGACCTTTTTAATTTTTGTTCTTACCAATGAGTTTCTTTTGCCATTTCCTCAGAGTAGATAGGCTTGTGTGAATTCCTTTAGTGTTTGTTTGTTGAGAATGACCTTATTTGTCTTGCATTTTTGAAAGATAATTTTGCTGGATATAGAATTCTAGATGGTGTGGTCTTTTGTTGTTTTGTTTTGTTTTATTTTTATCACTATAAATATTTCACTCCACTCTCTTCCTGCATGCCTGGTTTTGACAAATTCAATGTAGTGCTTATTCTTCTGTAGGTAAATTTTCCCCTCATCTCTCTAGTTTCTTTTAAGTTTTTCTTTGTCTTCTGTTTTCTCAACTTAATATGACATGCCCAGATTTATATTTTTTGACATGTTTCCTGCTTGATGTTCTCTGAGTTTCCTGAATCTGTGGTTTAGTGTCAGTCATTAGTTTTGAATAAATCTGCCGTTACTCTTTCAAACATTTCACATACTTCATCCTTTTTTTCTTCTCTTTTTGGTATTCCATTTATATATATATATATAATACCTTTGAAATTATCCCACAGTTCTTGAATATTTAGTTTTTTAAAATTATTTTTTACTTTGCATTTCAGTTTGGGAAGTTTCTATTGACATGTCTTCAAGGTTCCTGATTCTTTCCTAAGCTGTGTCCAACCTACTGATGAGCTCATCAAAGGAATTTTTCATTTATGCTAGTTTAAAAAATTCTAGCATTTTTAAAATGTTTTCTTGAGATTTCCATATCTCTGCTTATATTACCCATCTGTAATTGCATGTTAACTATGTTTTTCATTAGAGTCACAAGCATAGTAATCATAGTTATTTTAAGTTGCCCATCGGCTCATTCTAAACTCTACATTATACCTAAGTCTGGCTCCAGATGAGTCTTTTGTCTTTTCAAACTGGTTTCTTGCCATTTAGCATGACTTGTAACTTTGTTGTTAGAAGCCCAATGTGATATCATAGTAACTCAAGTTCCTAGGTAATAGAAACTGAGATAAATAGGACTTTAGTGTGAGATTTTATACTTATATGAAGAGGGGGGGGCTGTATTTAATGTTTGCTGTAGCTGTAGGGACCAGAGATTTCAACTTCCTCTAGTGTCCTTATTTTGGCCTCCCTTACTGTCTTTGGGTTTCCATATGAGTTTCTTTCTTTTTTTTTTTTTTAGCAAGAAACTGACTTTTTTTATACAATTAGTTTTATCTATCTATCTCTCTATCTATCTATATCTATCTATCTATCTATTTTATTTTTGGCTGCGTTGAGTCTTCATTTATGCGTGTGGGTTTTTTTTGTTGCGGTGAGTGGGGGCTACTCTTCATTGTGGTGCACGTGTTTCTCATTACGGTGGCTTCTCTGTTGTGCAGCCCAGGCTGTAGTTGCGTGGGCTTCAGTAGTTGTGGTGCATGGGCTCAGTAGTTGTGGCACATGGGCTTAGTTGCTCCGTGACATCTGGGATCTTCCCAGATGAGGGATCGAACCAATGTCCCCTGCATTGGCAGGTGGATTCTAAACCACTGCACCACCAGGAGCGTCCCTCCATATGAGTTTCTTCTTAAATAGAGTCAGTGACTTACAGTTCCTTCAGCTGTAATCCACTGTTATTATACAGAACCACTGTTGGCATGGTGGTAAGGTATAGAGTAAGAGAATTGTGTATTCTCTTTGTGAGCCTATGTCACTTTACAAGGTATTTATTGGTTTTTTTTCCATTTGTAGATGAGACAGGAAGGTATAGGGGTCTGGATTTGGGTAAATATCTTTCTTTCAGGTAGAATAAGGCTCTGGTAAAGAATGTTCCCCTGCACAGTAGGCCTTTTTATGGAGGATACTCTGCATGCATTTAAAAATGCCTACGTTTCCCTTTTTTCTTCCAGAAACAGAAGATTTTTCTTGTTTCTTTACTTTGACAGCATGGTGCATTTATTGGAGGTATAATCTATGTTAAATGTGGAGAACCAGGACTTCAGCCCTTATGAGTTTTTTTGTTCTCCTGGTAGTCCACACTCAGTCACTAGCAATTTGTCAAAATTAACATTCAACTGTTCCTACCAATTTATGGCTCCAGTGGCTTCTGCTCTATGCAAATTGATATCAACTCTAATTTTCTGCATTCACCTGTATCTCCACATTTTAGGGGTGGTAATTTTCCTGTGACCTCAATTCTCTGGTAAGGCCAAGAAAAGTCATTTATATTCAGTTTTTTCAGTTTTTCTCTTCTAGTAAGATTGGAGTGATACTTCTAAGCCCTTTATAGGTTAAAGCTGAAATCAGAAGTCCAGATTAACTTTTAAAGATATTTTGTTTTGAAATAAATTTTAATTTACAGGAGAATTTCAAAGATAGTATGGTGTTCACATGTACACTTCACCTAGCTTCTACTAATGTTAACCTCTTATATTTACTGTGGTATGATAATCAAAACTAAAGAATGCACATTGGTCAGATACTACTAACTTAACTAGAAACTTCGTTCAATTTCTCCAGTTTTTCTACTAAAGTTCTTTTTCTATTTCAGTATCTAATTCAGGAACCTATAGATTTATTCATGAAGTAGCCTTAGCCTCCTCCACCATCACTTCAAAGAACTAGGTGGCCTAGGGTGTCCCCTTGTAACTGGTGTCCAGGTGTCTGAGGAACTCACCTTCTAGCTTCTTCTTAAGCTGACGATACTTGTATTTGTAGCCTTAAGAGTCACAATAAATCACCCTGAAATTGAGAACTATGATTTAGGATCAAAACATTTGCTAAGAAGGGATAGAAATCAGAGAAGTTTGTGTTCATTGGGAGTCTGTATGTTTAGTTTATTTAGTTTTTTAAATGGTGAATTTTATGTTCTTTGAATTTTTTTTTACATCTTTATTGGAGTATAATTGCTTTACAGCATTGTGTTAGTTTCTGCTGTACAACAAAGCGAATCAGCTATATGTATACATATATCCCATATACCTTCCCTCTTGAATATTCCTCCCACCCTCCCTATCTCACACTTCTAGGTCATCACAAAGCATCAAGTTGATCTCCTTGTGCTATGCAGCAGCTTCCCACTAGCTATTTTAGTTTGGTAGTGTATATATGTCAACATTACTCTCTCACATCATCCCAGCTTCCCCTTCCCCCACACCCTGTCCTCAAGTCTCTTCTCTACATCTGCATCTTTATTACTGCCCTGCCACTAGGTTCATCAGTACCATTTTTTTAGATTCTATATATATGTGTTAGCATACGGTATTTGCTTTTCTCTTTCTGACTTACTTCACTCTGTATGACAGACTCTAGGTATGTTTAGTTTTATAAGAAAGTTCTAAACTGTTTTCCAGAATGGCTGTAGCATTTTAAATTCCCATCTGTAATGTATGAATCATACTGTTTACCTTCATCCCTGCCAACATTAATGTCACAACTATTTATTTTAGCTATTCTGATAACCATATAGTGATATTTCATTGTAGTTTTAATTTGAATTTCCTTTATGGCTAATGAATACATTTGAATACATTGAATACATTTTCATGTTCTTATTTGTCATCTTTATATCCCCTTCAGTAAAATAGGTGTTCTTTTCTTTTTTTATATATTTTCTAATTGTAATGTTTGGGACTTTTTTAAAGTTGAATTTTTAGAGTTCATTATATATTCAACATAACCATCCTTTTTTGAATATATGGTTTGTAAACTTTTCTTTCTCTTTGTAGTATGTATTTTTATCCTTTGTACATAAGATTTCACAGAGCAAAAATATTTTACTTTTGATATGGTTCTATTGCTTTTTATGGATTATACTGTTAGATATGTGTGACATGTCTATGTTGTTGAAACTGAAGTTGAGCTTCTTTGAAATAGCATATAGTTAGACCATTTTTTTTTAATCTACTCTATCAATCTCTGTCTTTACTTGGTGTATTTAGGTGACATACATTTAAGGTAATCGTCACTACTTAGGCTTAATTCTGTCAGTTTACTCTTTGTTTTCTGTTTTCTTTTCCTCCTTTTTCACTCTCATGGGTGTTAATTCAACATTTTTTTAAGATTTGATATCAATTTGTTTATAATAATTTTGAGTGCTTTGCATTGTATAGTTTTCTTGGTAGTCGTTCTAGATATTAAAATATATATGACTTATCAGTCTGCTTGTGCTGAGGTGTTACCATTTTGAGTGAAATGTGAAAAATTACTTCCATTTAGGTCCCTATACTCTACCCATTTTAATATTTTATTTAATTTTTCATTTTTTATTGAAGTATAGTTGATTTACAATATTATATTCATCTCAGGTGTACAGCATAGTGATTCAGTATTTTTGAAGATTATACTCCATAAAAAGTTATTACAAGAAAATGGCTATAATTCCCTGTGCTATACAATATATCCTATTACTTTTCTATTTTATACACAGTACTTTGTATCTTTAATCCTGTACCTCGAATTCGGCTCCCTCCTCCCTTTGGTGACCACAAGATTTATTTCTGAGCTCTCTACTCTGTTCCATTGATCCTTGTATATGTTTTTGTGCCAGTACCATGATGTTTTGATTACTCTAGCTTTGTAGTATAGGCTGAAGTCTGGGAGTGATATACCTCGAGCTTTGTTCCTTTCTCTCAAGATTGTTTTGGCAATTTGGGGTCATTTGTGGTTCCATATGTATTTTAGGATTATTTGTTCTAGTTCTGCAGAAAATGTCAAGGGAATTTTGATAGGGGTTGCATTAACTTTGTAGATTGTTTTGGGTAGTATGGCTATTGTAAGAATATTAATTCTTACAGGCCAAGAGAACGGGATATCTTTCCATTTCTTTGTATCATCTTTAATTTCCTTCATCAGTGTTTTACAGATTTCAGAATATAGATATTTCACCTCCTCGGTTAACTCTGTTCCTAGGTATTTTATTCATTTTGATGCAATTTTAAGTGGGATTTTAGAAAACTTTTTCTTTCTGATATTTCCTTATTAGTGTATAGAAAGAGAAGATATTTATTTATATTAATCATGTATACTGGAACCTTTCTGAATTCATTTCTTAGTTCTAACAGTTTTGGAGTGGAGACTTTAGGATTTTCTATATAAACTGTCATGTCATCTCCAAATAGTAGCAGTTTTAACTCTTACCTTCCTATGTTTATAATTTTTATTTCTTTTTCTTGTCTGACTGATGTGGCTAGGAATCCGAATACAATGTTAATAGAAAAAGCAAGAATGGGCATGCTTTTCCTGTTCCTGAATTTAGCAGGAAGGCTTTCAGGTTTTCACTGAAGAGTATGATGTTGGCTGTGGGTGTGTTGTAAATGGCCGTTATAATTTTGAGCTATTTTTCCTCTATATACACTTTCATAACTGTATGCTGAATTTTGTCAAATGCTTTTTCTGTGTCTATTGAGATGATAATATTGTTTTTATCCTTCTGTTTTTTAAACATCTTTATCAGAGTATAATTGCTTTAAAATGTGTGTTAGTTTCTGCTTTATAACAAAGTGAATCAGCTATGCCTATACATATATCCCCATATCTCCTCCCTCTTGTATCTCCCTCAAACTCTCCCTATTCCACCCCTCTAGGTGCTCACAAAGTACTGAGCAGATCTCCTTGTGCTATGCTGTTGCTTCCCACTAGCTATCTATTTTAAAATTGGTACTATATAGAAGTCCATGCTACTCTCTCACTTCAGCTCAGCTTACACTTCCCCCTCCCCATGTCCTCAAGTCCATTCTCTAGGCCTGAATCTTTATTCCTGTCCTGCCCCTAGGTTCTTCATAACCACTTTTTTTTTTTTAGATTCCATATGTATGTGTTAGCATATGGTGTTTTTTTTCCTAACTACTTCACTCTGTATGACAGATTCTAGGTTCATCTACCTGACTACAAGTAACTGAATTTTGTTTCCTTTTATGGCTGAATAATATTGCAGTTTATACATGAGCCACATCTTCTTTATCCATTCATCTGTCAATGGACACTTAGGTTGCTTCCATGTCCTGGCTGTTGTAAAGAGAGCTGCAATGAACATTGTGGTACATGACTCTTTTTTAATTATAGTTTTCTCTAGGTATATGCCCAGTAGTGGGATTGCTGGGTCATATGGTAGTTCTATTTCTCGTTTTTTAAGGAATCTCCATAATGTTCTTCATAGTGGCTGTTTCAATTTACATTCCCACCAACAGTGCAAGAAGGTTCCCTTTTCTCCACACCCTCTCCAACATTTATTGCTTGTAGATTTTTTGGTAATGACCATTCTGACTGGGTGAGGTGATACCTCATTGTAGTA
This sequence comes from Tursiops truncatus, assembly GCF_011762595.2. Lineage (NCBI taxonomy): Eukaryota > Metazoa > Chordata > Mammalia > Artiodactyla > Delphinidae > Tursiops > Tursiops truncatus. The sequence continues at coordinate 74,987,942 of NC_047055.1, read as the reverse complement.
ATTTTTTTTTTTTTTTTTGCTGTACACGGGCCTCTCACTGTTGTGGCCTCTCCCGTTGTGGAGCACAGGCTCCGGACGCGCAGGCTCAGCGCAGGCTCCGCGACATGTGGGATCTTCCCGGACCGGGGCACAAACCCGTGTCCCCTGCATCGGCAGGCGGACCCCCAACCACTGCACCACCAGGGAAGCCCCTCATTGTAGTTTTGATTTGCATTTCTCTAATGATTAGTGATGTTGAGCGTTCTTTCATGTGTTTGTTGGTAATCAGTATATCTTCTTTAGAAAAATGTCTATTTAGATTTTTTGCCATTTTTGGATTGGGTTGTTTGTTTTTTGATATTGAGCTGCATGAGGTGCTTGCAAATTTTGGAAATTAATCCTTTGTCAGTTGCTTAATTGGCAAATATTTTCTCCCATTCTGAGGGTTGCCTTTTCGTCTTGTTTATGGTTTCCACTGCTCTGCAAAAGTTTTTAAGTTTCATTAGGTCCCATTTGTTTATTTTTGTTTTTACTTCCATTTCTCTAGGAGGTGGGTCAAAAAGGATCTTGCTGTGTTATATGTCATAGAGTGTTCTGCCTATGTTTTCCTCTAAGAGTTTTATACTGTCTGGCCGTACATTTAGGTCTTTAATTCGTTTGGATTTTATTTGTGTGTATGGTGTTAGGAAGTGTTCTAATATCATTCTTTTACATGTAGCTTTCCAGTTTCCCCAGCACCACTTATTGAAGAGGCTCTCTTTTCTCCATTGTATATTCTTTCCTCCTTTATCAAAAATGAGGTGACCATAGGTGCATTGGTTTATCTCTGGGCTTTCTATCTTGTTCCATTGGTGTATATTTCTGTTTCTGTGCCATTACCTTACCATCTTGATTATTGTAGCTTTGTAGTATAGTCTGAAGTCAGGGCTTCTGATTCCTCCAACTCCCTTTTTCTTTCTCAAGATTGCTTTTGGTATTCAGGGTCTTTTGTGTTTCCATACAAATTGTGAAATTTTGTGTCCTAATTCTGTGAAAAATGCCATTGGTAATTTGATACTAATTGCATTTAATCTGTAGATTGCTTTGGGCACTATAGTCGTTTTCACAATGTAGATTCTTCCAATCCAAGAACATGGTATATCTCTGCATCTGTTTGTATCATCTCTGATTATTTTCCTCAGCGTCTTATAGTTTTCTGCATACAGGTCTTTTATCTCCCTAGGTAGGTTTATTCCTAGGTATTTTATTTTTACGTTGCAATGGTAAATGGGAGTGGTTCTTTAATTTATTTTTCAGATTTTTCATCATTAGTGTATAGGAATGCAAGAGATTTCTGTGGGTTAATTTTGTATCTTGCTACTTTACCTAATCATTGATTAGCTCTAGTAGTTATCTGGTAACATCTTTAGTATTCTCTGTATATAGTATCATGTCAACTGCAAACAGTGACACCTTTACTTCTTCTTTTCCAATTTGGATTATTTTATTTGTTTTTCTTCTCTGATTGCTGTGGCTAAAACTTCCAAAACCATATTGAATAATAGTGGTTAGATTGGGCAACCTTGTCTTGTTCCTGATCTTAGTGGAAATGCTTTCAGTTTTTCACCATTGACAATGAGGTTGGATGTGGCTTGTCATATATGGCCTTTATTATGTTGAGGTAAGTTCTCTCTATGTCTACTTTCTGGAGGGTATTTTTTAATCATAAATTGGTGTTGAATTTTTTCAAAAGCTTTTTTGCATCTATTCAGATGATCATATGGTTTTTCTCTTTCAATTTGTTAATATGGTGTATCACATTGATTGATTTGCATATATTGAGGAATCTTTGCATTCCTGGGATAAGCGCTACTTGATCATGGTGTATGATCCTTTTAATGTACCGTTGGACTCTGTTTTCTAGTATTTTTTTGAGGATTTTTGCATATATGTTCATCAATGATATTGGCAAGTAGTTCACTTTCTTTGTGACATTGTGTCTGGTTTTGGTATCAGGGTAATGGTGATCTTGTAGAATGAGTTTGGGAGTGTTCCTCTCTCTGCTATATTTTGGAAGAGTTTGAGAAGGACAGCTGTTAGCTCTTCTCTAAATGTTTGATAGAATTTACGTGTGAAGCCATCTGGTCCTGGGGGTTTTTTTGTGGGAAAATTTTTAATCCCAGTTTCAATTTCAGTGGTTGTGATTGGTTTGTTTAAATTTTCTATTTCTTCCTGGTTCAGTCTCAGAAGGTTGTGTTTTTTTTTTTTAACATCTTCATTAGCGTATAATTGCTTTCCAATGGTGTGTTAGTTACTGCTTTATAAAAAAAGTGAATCAGTTATACATATACATATGTCCCCATATCTCTTCCCTCTTGCATCTCCCTCCCTCCCATACTCCCTATCCCACCCCTCTAGTTGGTCACAAAGCACCAAGCTGATCTCCCTGTGCTATGCGGCTGCTTCCCACTAGCTATCTATTTTACATTCTGTAGTGTATATATGTCCATGCCACTCTCTCACTTTGCTCCAGCTTACCCTTCTCCCTCCCTGTATCCTCAAGTCCATTCTCTAGTAGGTTCGCATCTTTATTCCCATCAGAAGGTTGTGCATTTCTAAGCCTTTGTCCATTTCTTCCATTTTGTCCATTTTATTGGCATATAGTTGCTTGTAGTAATCTCTCATGATCCTTTTTATTTCTGCAGTGTCATTTGTTACTTCTCCTTTTTCATTTCTAATTCTATTGATTTGAGTCTCCTCCCATTTCTCTTGATGAGTCTGGCTAATGGTTCATCAATTTTGTTTATATTCTCAAAGAACCAGCTTTTAGTTTTATTGATCTTTGGTATTGTTTCCTTCATTTTTTTTTCATTTATTTCTGATCTGTTCTTTATGATGTCTGTCCTTCTGCTAACTTTGGGTTTATCTTTTGTTCTTCTTTCTCTAAGTACTTTAGGTGTAAGGTTAGGTTGTTTATTTGAGATGTTTCTGTTTCTTGAGGTAGGATTGCATTGCTATAAACTTTCCTCTTAGAATTGTTTTTGCTGCATACCATAGGTTTTTTGTCATCGTGTTTTCATTGTTATTTGTTTCTAGGTGCTTTTTGATTTCCTCTTTGATTTCTTCAGTAATCTCTTCGTTATTAAGTAGTGTATTGTTTAGACTCCAGGTGTTTGTATTCTTTCCAGATTTTTTCCTGTAATTGATATCTAGTCTGATAGCATTGTGGTCAGAAAAGATACTTGATACACTTTCAAATTTCTTAAATTTACAAAGACTTGATTTGTGACCCAAGATATGATCTATCTTGGAGAATGTTCCATGGGCACTTGGTAAGAAAGTGTATTCTTTTTTTTTTTTTGGATGGAATGTCCTATAAATATCACTTAAGTCCATCTTATTTAATGTATAGTTTCAAGCCTTTGTTTCCTTATTTATTTTCATTTTGGAAGATCTGTCCATTGGTAAAAGTGGGATGTCAACGTCTCCTACTATGATTGTGTTACTGTCAATTTCCCCTTTTATGGCTGTTAGCACTTGCCTTATGTATTGAAGTGCTCCTATTTTGGGTGCATAAATACTTACAATTGTTATATCTTCTTCTTGAATTGATCCCTGGATCGTTATGAAGTGTCCTTCTTTGTCTCTTGTAATAGTCTTTATTTTAAAGTCTATTTTCTCTGATATGAGAATTGCTACTCCAGCTTTCTTTTGATTTCAATTTGCATGGAATATCTTTTTCCATCCCCTCACTTTCAGTCTGTATGTGTCCCTAGGTCTGAAGTGGGTCTCTTGTAGACAGCATATATACGGGTCTTGTTTTTGTATCCATTTAACCAGTCTATGTCTTTTGGTTGGAGCATTTAATCCATTTACCTTTAAGGTAGTTATTGATATGTATGTTCCTATTACCATTTTCTGAATTGTTTTAGGTTTGTTATTGTAGGTCTTTTCCTTCTCCTGTGTTTCCTGCCTAGAGAACTTCCTTTAGCATTTTTTGTAAAGCTGGTTTGGTGGTGCTGAATTCTCTTAGCTTTTGCTATTCTGTAAAGGTTTTAATTTCTCTGTTGAATCTGAATGAGATCCTTGCTGGGTAGAGTAATCTTTGTTGTAGGTTTTTCCCTTTCATCACTTTAAATATGTCCTGCCACTCCCTTCTGACTTGCAGAGTTTCTGCTGAAAGATCAGCTCTTAACCTTATGGGGATTCCCTTGTATGTTATTTGTTGTTTTTCCCTTTCTGCTTTTAATATTTTTTCTTTGTGTTTAATTTTTGATAGTTTAATTAATATGTGTCTTGGTGTTTTTCTCCTTGGATTTATCCTGTATGGGACTCTCTGTGCTTCCTGGACTTGATTAACTATTTCCTTTCCCATATTAGGGAAGTTTTCAGCTATAATCTCTTCAAATATTTTCTCAGTCCTTTTCTTTTTCTCTTCTTCTTCTGGGACGCCTATAAATCGAATGTTGATGCATTTAATTTGTCCCAGAGGTCTCTGAGACTGTCCTCAATTCTTTTCATTCTTTCTTCTTTATTCTGTTCTGCAGTAGTTATTTCCACTACTTTATCTTCCAGGTCATGTATCCGTTCTTCTGCCTCAGTTATCCTGCTATTGATTCCGTTCATATAATTTTTAATTTCATTTTTTTGCTGTTCATCACTGTTTGTTTGCTTTTTAGTTCTTCTAGGTCTTTTTTAACGTTCCTTGTATTTTCTCCATTCTATTTCCAAGATTTTAGATCATCTTTTCTCTCATTACTCGGACTCCTTTTTCAGGTACACTGCCTATTTCCTCTTCATTTGTTTGGTTTGATGGTATTTTACCTTGCTCTTTCATCTGCTATGTGTTTCTCTTTCTTCTCATTTTGCTTAACTTCCTGTGTTTGAGGTCTCCTTTAAACAGGCTGCAGTTTAGTAGTTCCCATTATTTTTGGTGTCTGCCCCCAGTGGGTAAGGTTGGTTCAGTGGGTTGTGTAGGCTTCCTGGTGGAGGGGACTAGTGCCTGTGTTCTGGTGGATGAGGCTGGATCTTGTCTTTCTGGTGGGCAGAACCACATCCGGTGGTGTGCTTTGTGGTGTCTGTGGCCTTATTATGATTAAGGCAGCCTCTTTGCTAATGGACAGGTTGTGCTCCTGTCTTGCTAGTTGTTTGGCATAGGGTGTCCAGCACTGTAGCTTGCTAGTCACTGCATGGAGCTGGGTCTTAGCACTGAGATGGAGATCTCTGGGAGAGCTTTCACTGTTTGCTATTACATGGAGCTGGGAGGTCTCTGGTGGACCAATGTTCTGAACTTGGCTCTCCCACCTCAGAGGCACAGGCCTGACACCTGCCTGGAGCACCAAGACCCTATCAGCCACACAACTTTTGGAAGTCTGAGATCTTCTGCCCGCATTCAGTAGGTGGTCTGTAGAAGTTGTTCCACATGTAGATGTATTTCTGATGTATTTGTGGGGATGAAGGTGATATCTGCATCTTACTCTTCCACCATCTTGAAGGTCTCCATATCCTTCTTTTAAAGTAGGTTTAGTATTGCTGAATTCTTTTAGATTGTGCTTGTTTCTCCCTCTATTCTAAATGGTAATCTTGTTTGGTAGATTATCCTAAATGCAAGCTGTTCCCTTTCTGCACTTTATTAAATATATAATGCCATTCCCTTCTGGCCTGCAAAGTTTCTGTAGAGATATCAGCTGATAGCCTTAAGGGGATTCCTTTGTATATGACTATTTGTTTTTCTCTTGCTGCTTTTAGATTTCTCCATCTTTGAATTTTGCCATTTTAGTTATGATGTCTTGATGTAGGTCTGTTTGGGTTCATCTTACCTTGGACCCTCTGTGCTTCCTGTGCCTGTATATCGGTTTCCTTCTTTAGGTTTGGGAACTTTTCAGCCATAATTTCGTTAAATACATTTTTGATCCCCTATTCTCTCTCCTCTCTTTCTGTAACCCCTATACTGTGAATGTTGGCATACTTAATATTATCCCAGAGATCTCATAGGTTGCTTTCATTTTTTTTTAACATCTTTATTGGGGTATAACTGCTTTACAATGATGTGTTAGTTTCTGCTTTATAACAAAGTGAAACAGTTATACATATACATATGTTCCCATATCTCTTCCCTCTTGCGTCTCCCTCCCTCCCACCTTCCCTATCCCACCCCTCCAGGTGGTCACAAAGCACCAGGCCAATGTCCCTGTGCCATGCGGCTGCTTCCCATTAGCTATCTACCTTATGTTTGTTAGTGTGTATATGTCCATGACTCTCTCTCTCTCCCTGCCACAGCTCACCATTCCCCTTCCCAATATCCTCAAGTCCGTTCCCAGTAGGTCTGTGTCTTTATTCCTGTCTTACCCCTAGGTTCTTCATGACATTTTTTTCTCTTCTTAAATTCCGTATATATGTGTTAGCATACGGTATTTGTCTTTTTCTTTCTGACTTACTTCACTCTGTATGACAGACCCTAGGTCTATCCACCTCATTACAAATAGCTCAATTTCGTTTCTTTTTATGGCTGAGTAATATTCCATTGTATATATGTGCCACATCGTCTTTATCCATTCATCCGAATTGTTGTTCTTTATGCTGTTCTTATTGGGTTATTTCCATTATTCTATATTCCATATTTCTTATGCATTCTTCTCTATTACTTAATTTGCTATTCATTCCTCCTAGTATGTTTTGTTTAAGATATCGAAGTGTCTGTTTCTGGCTGGGTCTTTTATATACTTTCTATTTCCTTGTTAAAATGACTAGTGTTTAGATCAATTCTTTTCCCTAATTCAATTTTCATTTTTATTATCATTGTTTTGAGTATTTTATCTGGTACATTGTTTACTTCTGTTGCATTATTTTGTGTGTGTGTGGGGGGGATTTCTCTTGCTTTTTCAATCAAGTGTTGTTACTCTTCCTTTTCATTTTACTTAACTTATGTGAAAGTTAACTCTTTTCATCTTGAAGGGGTGTTCTTATGTTGGAGTGTCCCTATGCCAACTGCGTCTACCCAGTGCCTTTTGTGGGAGGGCTGGATTTGATGCAGCCACTAGTCACATGTTTCCCCAGTGTTTAATGGCAGCTATCACCTTGCTACAACTTGGGGTTGGAGATGGAGGAGCTAGATACTGCACAGGGTGTGAGGCGGGACTTCCTCTTTGCTCAGTGGTAGTCACCACCCTGTCAAGGTTGGGGTCTGATATTAAGTTGCTGGATCAAAAGCCCTGAGGGTTGACCTTGAGCTGGCTCTGTTCTCTTTAAGTGTGTGGTTTTCCTTCTCCCTTCACTGGTACATTTGCCACAAAGGAAGGGAGTGCTAAAGCAAGTGAGTCTCATGTGCATACAGAGTCTGATGCTCTGCCTGTGTAGGCACATGCAGCTCCACTGAGATGAAGCCTGTGGTTGATCCTTTCTCTTGGTCATGGCTGCCCAGGACACAGTACTGTGCTGTGGCATGGGGTGAGTGATGCCAGAGCATTTGCTTGGTGTGAGCTGGGGCACAGAGGGATATGGTCACAGGAAAACTGGCAGCTGCACTGCTGTCAGAAGTCTGGGGTGCCAAAGCAATCTTGAGAAAGAAAAGTGGGAGGAATCAGGCTCCCTGACTTCAGACTATACTACAAAGCTACAGTAATCAAGAAAGTATGGTACTGGCACAAAAACAGAAATATAGATCAATGGAACAGGATACAAAGCCTAGAGATAAACCCACACACCTATTGTCATTGTCACCTAATCTATGACAACAGAGGCAAAAATATACAATGGGGAAAAGGCAGTCTCTTCAATAAGTGGTGCTGGGAAATTTGGGCAGCTACATGTAAAAGAATGAGCTTAGAACACTCCCTAACACCATACACAAAAATATACTCAAAATAGATTAAAGACCTAAAATTAAAACCAGACACTATAAAACTCTTAGAGGAAAACATAAGCAGAACACTCTTTGATGTAAATCACAGCAACATTTTTTTTCATCCACCTCCTAGAGTAATGAAAATAAAAACAAATGGGACTTAATTAAACTTAAAAGCTTTTGCACAGCAAAGGAAACCATAAACAAGACAAAAAGACAACCCTTAGAATGGGAGAAAATATTTGCAAATGAAACAACTGACAAAAGATTAACCTCCAAAATATACAAGCAGCTCATACAGCTCAATACCAAAAAACAAGCAACCCAGTCCAAAAATGGGCAGAAGACCTAAATAGACATTTCTCCAAAGAAGACATACAGATGGCCAACAAACACATGAAAATATTCTTAACATCACTAATTATTAGAGAAGTACAAATCAAAATTACAACAAGGTATCATCTCACACCGGTCAGAATGGCCATTGTCAAAAATTCTACAATCAATAAGTGCTGGAGAGGGTGTGGAGAAAAGGAAACCCTCATACACTGTTGGTGGGAATGTAAATTGATACAGCCACTATGGAGAACAATATGGAGGCTCCTTAAAAAACTAAAAATAGAACTACCATATGACTCAGCAATCCCACTACTGGGCATAAAGCCAGAAAAAACTATAGTTAAATAAAACACATGCACCCCAATGTTCATAGCAGCACTATTTACAATATCTAGGACATGGAAGCAACCTAAATGTTCATCAACAGAGGAATGGATAAGGAAGCTATGGTACATATATACAATGGAATATTACTCAGCCATAAAAAGGAACAAAATTGGGTCATTTGTAGAGACATGGATAGACCTAGAGAATGTCATACAGAGTGAAGCAAGTCGGAAAGAGAAACGCAAATATCGTATAATGCATATATATGGAATCTTGATAAATGGTATAGAAGATCTCATATGCAAAGCAGAAACAGAGACACAGACTTAGAGAACAAATGTATGGGTACCAAGGGGGAAAGGAGTGAGGGGGGAGGACCTGGGAAACTGGGATTGACACATATATATTATTGATACTATATATAAAATAGACAACTGCTGGGAACATACTGTGTAGCACAGGGAACTCTACCTAATGCACTGTGGTTACCTAAATGGGAGTGAAGTCCAAATGGGAGAGAAGCCCAAATGGGAGGGGATATCTGTATGTGTATGCCTGATTCATTTTGTTGTGCAGTGGAGGCTAACACAACATTGTAAAGCAACCATACTCCAATAAAAATTTAAAAAATAAAAGAAGTATGGGCTGTTTCTGGGGCACTGATTGAGTAGCACCAACAATGACCATTGCCACCTCACTTGAGCTCTGCCTTTGGAGCAGATCACCTCTGCATCCCAAGGTCAGTTCTTTTCACAGATCCTGGATGCCCTAGGTCCAGTGCTGCACTGTTTGATGGAATGAACGGGGATGAAGTGTTTGCTTGGCTCAGTCTGGGATCACAGTGAGGCAATTTCAGGAAACCTCGTAACTTGTAGGGCATACCTCTTTCTGTCCTGCTCCGGGAGAAAGCCAGCACTCTTTTGCTCCTTACAAGTGGAGTCCAGACTTCTCCAGCCTTTCTATCCCAATGGTTCTCCAACTGGCCAAAGGGGCTGCTCTCCTGCACTGTGGCAGCCAGTCCGTGGCTCAGCCTGCTTTCTCCCCATGACAGGTGTCTGTCTTTGTGATCCCTCTTTTCCTCTGAGTCTCCTCCCAGGAGCGCAGGTCCCAATCCAGTTGATTTTCTTCCTGCCCAATCTAATTATATGTGTATCTTTCCTACAGCCTTGATTGTACAGGAGTCCTTCTGCTAACTTACAGTGAAACTTGTTCCACATGTGTATATATATATATACACACATGTGGAACAATATACAATTCCACATGTATATATATATATATATATATATATATATATATATAGCCATGTTATTTTTATCAAACTATAATTAACATATAATGTTATATTAGTTTTAAATATACAACATAGTGATTCAATATTTTTATGCATTGTGAAATGACCAGTGACATAATATCCATCACCATACAAATTGTTACAATGTTATTGATTATATTCCCTATGTGTACATTACATCCCTGCCATTTTATTTCTCAAAAATTGATAGTCAAAAGAGCAGTAGCATGTAATGGCCCAAGAACCAGTGGAGACTAGATCCTTGCTACTCAAAATGTGGTCCACAGACCAGCAGCATTGGCATCACCCAGAAACCAGTGATTAATTAAGACTTGGCCCCACCCCAGATTTCCAGAATCAGAAACAGCAGTTTAACAAGATTTGCAGGTGATTCTTATGTGTATTAAGTCTGATGTGCATTAGTCTAAAATTTTTCTGAATCTCTAAATTGGGCACAACATAAGTCACAGAATTAATTGTGCAGATTTATTAGTATATAAAAAGCACTTTTTATATTAAAAAACACTATATAAATATGAGTTTATAAAAATAATAATTGTTCTCATTTATACTAACTCAACCATTCATAATAGCATTTTGTCCTGCATTTGCATATAAATAACACATAGCTGGAGCTCTTGTGTTTGTGGGTGGAGGTGAGCTCCATGTCCTCTTACCCTGACATCTTGATTGGACCCATTTTAAATATCATTGTTTTAAGTATAAGATGGCATTATAATATTTGTTTCAGTTATAACAAATGATTTAGGAAACTCATGAGGGGAAGGATAGTCTATTGTATTTTCCTATTTTTCGCTCTTTCCATTGTTCTTTCTTCCATCTTTTTCCTCCAAGATTCCTTCTTTTATAAGTTCCTTTTTTGTTTAAAGAATTTCTTTTAGTCTTTCTTTAGGGGTAGATATGCTAGAGTCATATTCTTTTAGTTTTCCTTCATTTGATGACTTTTTTTTTTATTTCGTCTTCATTTCTGAAGGATAGATTTCCTGGATAGAGAATTCACAGTTGTCAATTCTTTTATTTTAGTACTTGTAAAATTTTGTGTTATTTCCTTCTGACTTCCCTGGTTTCTGAGAAAGCTACTGATATTCAAATTGATGTTCCTCTATAGGTATTTTGTCTTTTGTCTTTGGTTGCTGTGAATACTTTTACTTTGCCTTTACTTTTCAGAAGTTTAATTATGATATGTCTAGGCCTGGATTTCTTTGAGTTTTTTCTATTTTGAGTTTGCTCAGTTTCTTGAATCTTTAGTCCTATGTATTTTGCTAAACTGGGAAAATTTTCAGCAATTTTTTCTCCAAATACTCTTTGAGGCTCACTGTTTCTCCTCTCCTTCTTAGACTCTGATGATATGAATGTGGGATCTTTTGTTATTGTCCCACAGGTCCTAAGGGCTCTGTTCATTATTTTATTAGTCTATTTTTTTCTCTATAGTTCAGATTGCATAAATTATATTGTTCTGTCCTCAAGTTCATTGATTCTATCCCTTTTGATATCAAATATACTATTGAGCCCATCAAATCATGTTTTAAAAAATTGCAGTTATTGTATATTTTAGTTCTATAATTTCCAACTGGTCATATTTTAACCAGTAGCACCAACAATGCTATTCAACATATTCAACTTTGTTGATATTTTCTATTTTTGAACTTGTTTCATGAGAATTTGTAATTTCCTGTTTAAGCATTTTATGATGGCTGATTTAAAATCCTTGTCAAGTCAGTCAAACATCTGACCTCTCAGATCAGTTGGTAACAGTTGACTGCCTTTTGCCATACAAGTTATACTTGTCCTATTTTTTGTTATAATGCATGATTTTTTATTGTATCCTGGACAATTTGATTATTATACTAGAAGACTCTGGGTCTTATATAAATCTTCTATTTTAGCAAGTAGTCACCCTGTTGAGGTATAGCACACCAGTCCTGGCCTACACTTGTGGGGTGTGATCCAATGACATTCTAATTTTCTGAGCCTTTATGGTGGTATTTGGTTAATTTCATAATTTTGGGGCTCCCACTGATATCTGCTGATGCTGCTTGATGGGGTAGAAGGAGCTTCCACAAAACTTGTCCTTGTAAGTGTGGGAAAGGAGTCTCCTTCCTTTGGAAACAAAGCATTCTTTCCAGGCTGGAAGGCCTTTTGGGAATAGTGAGCTTTTCCTGAGTTAGGGTCACTTTTTTTGGTGTGATCTCCCTTGAAAATGACCTGCCCCACACCCGGCACTAGTGTCTCTGAGAGGAATCATGTATGGCAGGGAAAAAGAGTGTTTCCTTGGGTAATGTTTCTTTTGGTGCCATTATATCCTGTTGTTTTAGTTGTGGCAGGCAGGATCTTTTAGTTGAGGCATGCGAGCTCTTAGTTGTGGAATGTGGGATCTAGTTCCTTGACCAGGGATCAAACCCGGGCCCCATGCTAGCTCTTTGTTGGATAAGTGGTTTTCAAGTATCTCCTTATAAGTCTGTTGCTTGTTTTCATCCTTTTTACAAGGCCTTTTATAGAGCAAGAGTTTGTAGTTTTGTTGAGGTTGAATTTATCAAGTTTTCCTTTTATGAATCTTGCTTTTGGTTAAAAGGCTAAAAACTTCTTGCCTAGCCCTAAATCCTGAAGATTTTCTCCTAGCTTTTCTCTAAAAGTTTTATATCTTTATTTTTTATTTAAGTCCATAACACACTTTGAGTTAACTTTTGTTCAAGGTATTAGACTTAGGTTCAGCTTCTTTTTGTATACCTCAGTATGTTCAATTTGTCCAGCATTATATACCAATTTGTGTAATTGGTGAATTATTTTGGCATTTTTGTTAAACATCAAGTTTCTCATACTGGTGTAGGTTTATTTCTAGGTTCTGAACTATACCTCTAAAATTACTACACTGTAATGATTACTGTAGCTGTGTAGTATATCTTAATATGATGTAGAGTGATCCCAACCTTTATTCTTCTTTTTCAGCATTTTCTTACGCATTCAAGGTCTTTTGCCTTTCCACATAAATTTTAGAATAAACTTGTCTATGGCTACACAAAAAACCTTGCCGGAACTTTGATAAGAATTTTATTAAGCCTAGATCTCTTTGGGGAGAGAATTTACATCTTTACTATGTCAAATCTTCCAATCCAGGAACATGGTATAGCTCACTATTTATTTAGACCTTCTTTGATTTCTTTAATCTGTACTTTGTAGTTTTCAGCATACACATCCTGTACATGTTTTGTTAAGTTTATACTTAAGCATTTTGCTTTCTTTGGAATCATCTTAAATGGTATGATGGTTTTAATTTGTTTCCACTTGTTCATTGTTAGTATATACAAATGTGATTGAGTTTTTGCATGTTGTTCTTATACCCTGCAACCTTGCTGAACTCATTAGTTTTAGGAGGGCTTTTTAAATTCTTTGGGATTTTCTACATAGGAAATCATATCATTCACAAGTAGGGACATTTTTATGTTTTCCTTTTCAATCTCTATACCTTTTATTTAATGGTTTAGTTTTTATAAAAAAAACACTTTCTTGTTTTTTCATTGCTGATTTTGCAATTGCAATTGACTTGTATAGTGAGCTTACATTAGGAATCTTTAGTGAGGTTCCTTTTCTCTCTTTTCAATATTGATAATTTGTCAAAGAGTTTCCTTGGTTGTTCTATGTGGAGAGTTTTATAGTCTGCAAATACTAACATTTTCATAATTTCAAGCTCCCATTAGTTTTTACTTTTTTTCCTTATCCTGTAATTCAGGCAAGAACTTTCAGTACAAGAAGAAAGAAATGGTAATAGTAGTTACCCTTGTCTTAATTCCTAATTTTAAAAGAGACACTTTAATATTTCATGATTGATATGATGTTTGATGTAGATATTTTCCCCAATATCCTTTATCATGTTGAGGAAATTCCCTATTACTCCTTTTTTTTGCCAAGTGTTTCTAATCAGAAGGAGATGCTGAATTTTACCAAGTATATTTTCTACTTAATGAAATAGAAAATCTATGACTTCCTCCCTCAGAATGTTAATGTGGTAAATTACCTTGATTTTTCTAATGCTAAACACATCTGCATTTCTAATATAAATCCAACACTTTTATTTTTAATTTTTTAAATCGAAGTATAGTTGACTTAAAATGTTTCAGGTATACAGCAAAATGATTCAGTTATATAGATAGATATAGATAGATTGATATAGATATATATTCTGTTTCAGATTCTTTTCCATTGTAAGTTATTATAAGATATTGAATATAGTTCCCTGTGCTATACAGTAGGTCCTTGTTGTTTATTTTGTATATATAGTAGTGTGTATCTGTTAATACCAAATTCCAAATTTATCCCTCCACCCCTTTCCACTTTGGTAACCATAAGTTTGTTTTCTCTGTCTATAAATATATTTATCTTTTGTAATTAAGTTCATTTGTATCATGTTTTTGATTTCACATATAAGTGGTATCATATGATATTTGCCTTTCTCTATGTGACTTACTTCACTTAGTATGATAATCTCTAGGTTCATCCATGTTGCTGCAAATGAAATTATTTCATTCTTTTTATGGATGAGTAATATTCCATTATATGTGTGTATATATATATGAGCAAGGTTTATTATTAACATTATTTAACATTATATATCTACATTTATACAGTTTTCAGAGTACAGGTCTTTTGCCTCCTTAGGTAGGTTTATGCCTAGGTATTTTATTCTTTTCAATGTGATGGTAAATGGGATTTTTTCCTTAATTTCTCTTTCTGCTATTTTATTGTTAGTGTATAGAAATGCAACAGATTCCTGTATATTAATTTTGTATTCTGCAAATTTAGTGAATTCATTAATGAGCTCTAGTAGTTTTCTGGAGATACTTTTAGGATTTTCTAAGTATAGTATCATGTCATCTGCAAACAGTGACAGTTTTACTTATTTTTTCAATTTAGATTTCTTTAATTTCCTTTTCTTCTCTGATTGCTGTGGCTAGGACTTCCAAAACCATGTTTAATAAAAGTGATGAGAATAGGTATCCTTGTCTTGTTTCTGATCTTAGAGGAAATGTTTTCAGCTTTTCACCATTGAGTATGATGTTACCTATGGGTTTGTCATATATGAGCTTTACTATATTGAGGTAGGTTCCCTCTATGCCTACTTTCTGGAGAGTTTTTATAATAAATGGATCTTGAATTTTATCAAAAGCTTTTTCTGCATCAATTGAGATGATCTATGGTTTTTATTCTTCAGTTTGTTAATGTGGTGTATCACATTGATTGACTTGCAGATATTGAAGAACCCTTGCATCCCTGGGATAAATCCCATTTGATCATGTTGCATGATTCTTTTAATGTTTTACTTGAGTCAGTTTGTATATATTTTGATGAAAATTTTTGCATCTATAACATGATTTATTTTTTATTGAATTGGTAGATTCCATATGCTTTTTAAAAATAATTGTTTTCAGGATTGAAAATGTCTGTAATTTTCTGTTAAAAGTTTTGACTTTTGTATGTTTTGTATAATAGTTATATTAGACTCATAAAATGATTTGAGAAATATGCCTTCTTTACTCTGTTTTTGTTAATGTAAAATTGGAATGTTCTATTCTGCAAATTTTTGGTAGAATTTACCTATAAGATCCTCTGATTCTAATATTTTCTTAGTGGGAAAAAGTTTCAACTACTCATTCTATTTGTTTAATTGTCATAGAAACATTCAGATTTTCTCTTTAGTCTATTTTTAAAATAGATCTTTATTGGAGTATCATTGCTTCACAATACTGTGTTAGCTTCTGTTGTACAACAAAATGAATCAGCCGTATTGATACAGAGGTCCCCATACACCCTTCCTCTTGAGCCTCCCTTCCATCCTCCTTATCCCACCCCTCTACGTCATCACAAAGCACTAAGACGATCTCCCTGTGCTATGCTGCTACTTCCCACTAGCTATCTATCTTACATTTGGTAGTGTATATATGTCAATTCTACTCTCTCACTTAGTCCCAGCTTACCCTTTCCTCACCCCATGTCCTCAAGTCCATTCTCTAGTAGGTCTGCGCCTCTATTCCTGCCCTGCCCCTAGGTTCTTCATGACCTTTTTTTTCCTTTATTTTTTTAGATTCCATATACATGTGTTAGCAAATGGTATGTGTTTTTCTCTTTCTGAGTTACTTCACTCTGTATGACAGACTCTAGGTCCATCCACCTCATGAAAAATAGCTCAATTTCATTTCTTTTTATGGCTGAGTAATATTCCATTTTATATATGTGCCACATCTTCTTTATCCATTCATCTGTCAATGGACACATGTTTCTTCCATGTCTTGGCTATTGTAAATCGTGCTGCAA
The DNA here is from genome assembly GCF_011762595.2 of Tursiops truncatus. NCBI lineage: Eukaryota > Metazoa > Chordata > Mammalia > Artiodactyla > Delphinidae > Tursiops > Tursiops truncatus. Next base: position 74,971,854 of record NC_047055.1, on the reverse strand, counting down.
TGAACATTGTGGTACATGACTCATTTTGAATTATGGTTTCCTCAGGGTATATGCCCAGTAGTGGGATTGCTGGGACATAAGGTAGTTCTATTTATAGTTTTAAGGATCCTCCATACTGATCTCCATAGTGGCTGTATCAATTTGCATTCCAACCAGCAGTGCAAGAGGATTCCCTTTTCACCACACCTCTTCCAGCATTTATTGTTTCTAGATTTTTTGATAATGGCCATTCTGACCAGCAGGAGGTGATACCTCATTGTAGTTTTGATTTGAAATTCTCTAATAATTAGTGATGTTGAACATCTTTTCATGTGCTTCTTGGCCATCTGTATGTCTTCCTTGGTGATAGGTATATTTAGGTCTTCTGCTCATTTTTTAACTGGATTGTTTGTTTTTTTGATATTGAGCTTCATGGGCTGTGTGAATATTTTGCAGATTAATCCTTTGACTGTTATTTCATTTGCAAATATTTTCTCTCATTCTGAGGATTGTCTTTTTGTCTTGTTTATGGTTTCCTTTGCTGTGCAAAAGCGTTTAAGTTTAATTAAGTCCCATTTGTTTATTTTTGCTTTTATTTCCATTACTCTAGGAGGTGGGTCAAAAAAGATCTTGCTGTGGTTTATGTCGAAGAGTGTTTTTCCTATGTTTTCCTCTAAGAGTTTTATACTGTCTAGTCTTACATTTAAGTCTTTAATACAGTTGGAATTTATTTTTTGTATAGTGTTAGATAGTGTTCTAATTTCCTTCTTTTACATGTAGCTGCCCGGTTTTTCCAGCACCAGTTATTGAAGAGGCTGTCTTTTCTCCATTGTATGTTCTTGCCTACTTTGTCATAAATTAGGTGCCCTTATGTGTGTGGGTTAATATCTGGGCATTCTAACCTGTACCATTGATCTATATTTTTGTTTTTCTGCAAGTACCATACTGTCTTTATTACTGTAGCTTTGTGGTATAGTTCGAAGTTGGGGAACCTGACTCTTCCAACTCTGTTTTTCTTTCTCAAGATTGCTTTTCCTATTCGTGGTCTTTTGTGTTTCCATACGAATTGCAAAATTTTTTGTTCTAATTCTGTGAAGAATGCCATTGATAGTTTGATAGAGATTGCATTGAATCTGTAGATTGCTTTGGATATGTTTTTACAATATTGATTCTTCCAGTCCAAGAACATGGTATATTTTGCCATCTGTTTATGCCATCCTTGATTTCTTTCATCATGTTTTATAGCTTTGAGAGCACAAGTCTTTCACCTCCTTAGGCAGCTTTATTCCTAGGTATTTTATTCTTTTTGTTGCAATGGTAAATGGGAGTGTTTCTTTAGTTTCTCTTTCTGATTTTTTTGTTGTTGGTGTATAAGAATGCCAGAGATTTCTTTGCATTAATTTTGTATCCTGAAACCTTACCAAATTCATTGATTAATTCTAGTAGTTTTATGGTGGCATCTTTAGGATTTTCTATATATATTATCATGTCACCTGCAAACACTGACAGTTTTACTTCTTCTTTTCCAATTTGTATTCCTTTTATTTCTTTTTCTTCTCTGATTAACATGACTAGGACTTCCAAAACTATGAAACTATGTTGAATAAGAGTGGTGAGAGTGGACATCCTTGTCTTATTCCCGTTCTTAGTGGAAATGCTCTCAGTCTTTCACCTTTGAGTATCATGCTTGCTGTGGGTTTGTTATATATGGCCTTTATTATGTTGAGGTAGCTTCCCTCTTTGCCCATTTTCTGGAGAGGTTTTTTCATAAATGGGTGTTGAATTTTTTCAAAAGTTTTTTTCTGCATCTATTGAGGTGATCATATTATTTTTATACCTTAATTTGTTAACGTGGTGTATCACATTGATGGATTTGCATATATTGAAGAAGTTTGATAGGTTATATAGTCGTTTGTAGTTGTCTCTTGTAATCCTTAGTAATTCTTCAGTGTCAGCTGTGATTTCTCCTTTTTCATTTCTAATTTTATTGATTTGCATCCTCTTCCTTTATTTCTTGATGAGTCTGGCTAAGGCTTTATCAATATTGTTTATCTTCTCAATGAACCAGCTTTTATTTGTATTGATCTTTGTATTGTTTTCTTCATTTCTATTTCATTTATTTCTGCTCTGATCTTTATGATTTCTTTCCTTCTACTGACTTTGGGTTTTCTTTGTTCTTCTTTCTCTAGTTGTTTTAAGTGTAGGGTTAGAGTGTTTATTTGAAATTTTTCTTGTTTCTTGAGGTGAGATTGAATCGCTATAAACTTCCCTCTTGGAACTTCTTTTGCTGCATCCCATAGGTTTGGGTCATCATGTTTTGTTTGTCATTTGTTTCTATGTATTGGTGGTGTGGGAATATGCTGAATTAGCATCTCCCCACAACTAGGACACCTGTTGGCCACTGATGGTGAACCCTGACACCCAAGGAGATAGGAGGAACCCCCAAGTGAACTTATAGGATGTGGGGGGACTGAAGGGGCAGGAGAAGTTTAGGACAGTCAGAATCAGCACCCCTGAGGCCGAGATCAGGAGAGGCAGGTGGGAGGGGCCCTCCAGGAAGAGTGGGAGAGAAGCAGAGGGCGATTCCCTGGCCCACACTGGCCAGGGAGCCTGCTGACCTTCCAGGCCAGTACTCTGCCTCCAAATCCCAGTCCAGACTGCACGGATCCTGGACATATAGGAGGGAGGCTGGGGAACTCAAGAGAGGCACTTGGGTGGAGCCATCTTGGAGGAGGGGTAGAGGAGTGGATGACATTTGCCCTGATAATTTGAGCCCAGGAAACCTGCTGGGCTCCCTGGTGATGTCCTCCACCCTCTGACACCAGGAGTGGGGGCCACACCTGTGCCCTTTCTGTTCCTTGAGCCAAAGCTTCACGCCCCCACAGCCCCTGGGACTTTTTCCAGCTCTGGGGTTCCTAAGCATAGGCCCCAACCCCCACCCAAATCTTGCCCTTCATTAGGCCCCACCCTCCACAGCCAAGGCCTCCCCCACCCCATTTTTCCCCTTCTTTATTTTTTCTCTGCCTCCTCCTCTTTTTTTACTCTTGTGGTGCTGATGTACCTTCCGGTTGTTGATTCATCTACATTTTTCTTTGTATATTCTTTCTAACATATCTGTTAGTTTCCTAGTCTAATTTTATTTTTTACTTTGTTATTGATCTCATTTTTTTCTTTTTTGCCACCCCATGCAGCTTGTGGGTTCTTGGTTCACGAGCTGGGGATTAGGCTGAAGCTCCTGCAGTGGGAGCTCTGAGTCCAAACCACTGGACTAACAAAGAGTCTCAGACCTCAGGGAATATTTATTGGAGTGAGGTCTCATGGATCCTCATCTCAGCACCAAGACCCAGCTTTACCCAAGAGCATACAAACTCCAGTGTTGGAAGCCTCAAGCCAAACAACCAGTAAGACAGGAACACAATCCCATTCATTAAAAGAAAAAAAAATGAGACGGCAAAAAAATATGTCACAGATGAAGAAGCAAGGTAAAAACCTACAAGACCAAATAAATGAAGAAGAAATAGGCAATCTACCTGAAAAAGAATTCAGAGTAATGATAGTAAAGATGATCCAGAATCTTGGAAATAGAATGGAGGCATGGAATGAGAAAATACAAGAAATGTTTAACAAAGATCTAGAAGAAATAAAGAACAAACAAACAGAGATGAACAAGACAATAAGTGAAATGAAAAATGCACTAGAAGGAATCAATTACAATAACTGAGGCAGAAGAATGAATAAGTGAGCTAGAAGACAAAGTGGTGGAAATAGTTGCCAGGGAGCAGAATAAAGAAAAAGAATAAAAAGAATTGAAGACAGTCTCAGAGACCTCTGGGACAACACTAAATGCACCAACATTTGAATTATAGGGGTCCCAGAAGAAAAAGAGAAAAAGAAAGTGTCTGAGAAAATATTTGTAGAGCTTATAGTTGAAAACTTCCCTAACATGGGAAAGGAAATAGTCACCAAAGTCCAGGAAAAAAGGAGAGTCCCATAAAGGATAAACCCTAGGAGAAACACATCAAGACACATATTAATCAAACTAACAAAAATTAAATTCAAAGAGAAGATATTAAAAGCAGCAAGGGAAAAACAAAAAATAACATACAAAGGAATCCTCATAACGTTATCAGCTGATTTTTCAGCAGAAACTCTGAAGGGAGTAGCAGGATATACTTAAAGTGATGAAAGAGAAAAACCTACAATCAAGGTTACTCTACCCAGCCAGGATCTCATTCAGATTCAATGGAGAAATCAAAAAGCTTTTCAGACAAACAAAAGCTAAGAGAATTCAGCACCACCAAACCATCTTTACAACAAATGCTAAAGAAAGTTCTCTAGGCGGGAAACACAAGAGCAGAAAACGACCCAGAAAACCAATCCCAAAACAATTAAGAAAATGGTAATAGGAACATACATATCGATAATAACCTTGAAGGTAATGGATTAAATGCCACAGCCAAAAGACACAGACTGGCTGAATGGATACAAAAACAAGACTCATATATATGCTGTCTACAAGAGACCTACTTCAGACCTAGGGACACATACAGACTGAAAGTGAAGGGATGGAAAAAGATATTCCATGCAAATGGAAATCAAAAGAGAGCTGGAGCAGCAATAGTCATATCAGATAAAATAGACTTTAAAATGAAGCCTGTTACAAGAGGTAAGGAGGAAGATGGGAATAAAGACACAGACCTACTAGCGCGTGGACTTGAGGATATGGGGAGGGGGAAGGGTAAGCTGTGACAAAGTGAGAGAGTGGCATGGACATATATACACTACCAAATGTAAAGTAGATAGCTACTGGGAAGCAGCCTCATAGCATAGGGAGATCCGCTAGGTGGTTTGTGACCACCTAGAGGGGTGGGATAGGGAGGGTGTGAGGGAGGGAGATGCAAGAGGGAAGAGATATGGGAACATATGTATATGTATAACTGATTCACTTTGTTATAAAGCAGAAACTAACATACCATTGTAAAGCAATTATACTAGAATAAAGATGTTAAAACAAAAAGGTAAAGAGGGACACTACATAATGATCAAAGGATCAATCCAAGAAGATATAACAATTATTAATGTTTATGCACTCAACATAGGAGCACCTCAGTACATAAGGCAAATGCTAACAAACATGAAAGGAGAAATTGACAGTAACACAATAATGATGGATGTCTTTAACACCCCACTTACACCAATGGACAAATAATCCAAACAGAACATAAATAAGGAAACACAAGCTTTAAATGGCACAATAAACCAGATAGATTTAATTGATATTTATATAACATTCTACCCAAAAGTGGCAGAATACACTTTCTTCTCAAGTGCACATGGAACATTCTCTAGGATAGATCACATCTTGGGTCACAAATCAAGGCTCAGAAAATTTAAGAAAATTGAAATTATATTAAGCACCTTTTCTGATCACAACGCTGTGAGATTGGAAATCAATTACAGGAAAAAAACTGTAAAAAACACAAATACATGGAGGCTAAACAGTGTGCTACTAAATAACCAAGAGATCACTGAAGAAATCAAAGAAGAAATTTAAAAATACATAGAAAAATATGTCACTGAAAACAGGATGACCCAAAACCTATGGGACGTTGCAACAGCAGTTCTAAGAAGGAAGTTTATAGCAATTCAATTTCACCTCAAGAAAAAAGAAAAATCTCAAATAAACAATCTATCCTTATATTTAGTCTATTTTGATCTATGTCTTTTTCTAAGAATTCATCCACTTCACTTAAGTTTTCAAAATTTTGGCATAAAATTATTCATAATATTCTCTTATTATTTTTTTTCAAATATAATTATTATTTTGCCAAAATACAGTTCATTATTCAGAGCATGACTCATTTCAGGAGGGGAAAACATTTCTCCTGATAGACTAAAGATGATCCAAACATATCCTACACCCTTAACAAAAGACAATTGAGAGTGTTTCTTGTTTTAACTGGATATCATAGACAATGAGTACTAAGAGTTTGTGAGATTGAAACACGTCTTTATGAATTGAGTAAGTCCTCAGTCAGAGACCCTCTCCTGGGGAACCCAAATGTGAAGAAGGCTTCTGTATTCTGAATAAATCTGTTCAACAACCTTTCTCTAGTCATATCTAACTACTAAAACTCTTGTGTCTATTTGTGCATAAGCAATCTGACAAGCCCTTGGGATTTTAACTTAAGTTGATAAGAACTAGCCAAAACTCTTTGCTCCAGAATTTTCTTCAGACATAAAAACGAATGAAATTTTGCCCCTTTGAACAATATGGATGGATCTGTAGGGCATTATGTTTAATGAAATAAGTCAGAAATAGAAAGACAAATGCTGCATGTTATCACTCCTAAGTGTAATTTAAAAAGTGAAACAAAGAAGTGAAAATAAAAGAGAAACATACTACTGATATAGAGAACAAACTAATGGTTGTCAGTGGGGAGGGGGAAAATAGGAGTAGAGCAGTAAGAGATACAAACTACTGTGTATAAAATAAATACTGCAAAGATATACTCTACAGTACAGGGAACATAGACAATATTTTATAGTAACTTCAAATAGAGTATAATTGATAAAACATTGGCTCAGTATGTTGTACACTTAAAACTAACACAATATTTTAAATCAACTGTTGTTCAAAAATAAATATAAATAAATAAGAAAAAATCCATTGCTCCAAAAACTGTAAGGAACTAAGAAATCTTCATAGACAGAGGGAAAAAATCTGTGGTCTATACACATGATGAAACATTTTTCATTGATTTTAAAAAATGAGCTACCAAGCCATGAAAAGACATGAGGGACCTTAAATGCATATAGCTAAGTTAAAGAAGCCAGTTTGAAAAACTACATACTGTATGAATCCAAGTATATAACATTTCTGAAAAAGGCAAAACTATAGAGACCATAAAAAGATCAGTGTTTTCTAGGGGTTCAGAGGGAGGAGAGTGAATAGGTGGAGCACAAGCCATTTGTAGGGTGAGGAAACTACCCTTTGTGATACATATGTATGCATGACATCATGCATTTGACAAAATCCATAGAACTATACAACACAAAGGATGAACCTTAATGTAAACTATGAACTTTAGTTAATTATAATATTATCAATATTGGTTTATCAATTGTAAGAAGTGTATCATAGTAATGCAAGATGTTAATAATAGGGGAACTGTGTGTGGGAGAGGTGTGATATATTGAACTGTGTGCTATTTGCTCAATTTTCAGTAACATAAAATTGTCCTAAAAATAAATATATTACGTTTTGAAGGTAAGGAAGAAAAACAATCCATTTGAGAAGTTAACTTCAAGGGAAAGATTTTTAAATGAATATATATTTTTAAAAGTTTGATATCCTCAATATCTAAAGGAAGGAAGAACCTGATTGATGTAAAAAAGTGAGGATTTTATTAGGAGAAGTCTGTCAGAGGCAAGTTGCACACATCACTAAAATGGCCAGTTTAGTGTTTACCTGCTTCCCCAGTCTCTAAAAACAAAAAACAACCAAAACCATTGCTTACTATACTCTCACATTTGATCCTGTTGGAAAGGTTTATCCCCTTGTCATAGAGCAATAGCTATTACTGCAAAACTTGTTGATGTTTCTGCTGAACAGGTTCTAGCCTCTTTTGGTGTCTCTGGGATGCATTTTAGATAATTCACGTGTGACTTTCAGTTAACCAATTCTTATTTCAGTTTTATCCCTTGATTTCTAATTTTAGTGAATATTTTCCCCTTCAAGCTTCTATTTCTTTTAATAATATCTGTTCATTTTTGATAGTCTTCTGTTCTATGGTCATATTTTTATTTCTTTAAATGTTTTAAATCTACGTATTTCTCACTTTATTTCTAGTAAGTCTAGTATCTAATATCTTTGTGAGCCTGTGTCTATAGTTTTTATTTCTAATGACTCTTGCTCATGATAGTTTATATGCCTCTGAGTTTTATGATGTTTTTTGAATACCAGGAACTAAAGTTTCTCATAACTTTCTCTTTAATGTGACTTCTTTTAGACCAGACTTCAAAGTGCCTTTTCCAAATAGAATTTGAATTTGCTTTTGCAGTTACAACTTGCTGAAAATAAGAGGGAAGAGGCATGGTGTAGTGTCATGAAGTTGCCAATGAAAAGTTATGCTTTTTCTCATGCAGGCATGAACTTAGTCACACAAGTATATGCTACATGAGAGTATGGTCAAGACAGTAAAATTTCTACTGAAATAGTGAGACATGACTGAGATGCAACCACATTAATATGCATAATTCGTCTGCTATTTCAATGTCATATATCTACAAATTAAGATTACAAATGCTTACATATACTAAAGGCAAAAAAAGGAAGAATGTAGTTAGTGAACTTGTATGCCAAATGAGTGTGATTTTATGCTCTGTTCTCCTAATGGTAAAATAAGGGGAAAAAAGGAGCTAGACTCAAGAGTCATGTTAAAATAAAAATTTATAATTACTGTTTGAAATTATTATTTTTTCATATTGCTATTAGTTTCAGAATAAAAATAATTAATTCTATGTATACATATATATGTAAAATTTATATCTTCATATGCCATGATAAATTGAAAGCTTTATTTCAGTTTTCTAAAACTTGCTTTTCTCAAACTTGTATTCATCTTTGAAGTCTTTGAAGTGTACGACTCAAAATTCTAGTATTTTTGAAAGTGTGCCACAAATACTAAGTGTTTGAGGAACACTAACTAAAGGACAGTTTGGGGTTCCTCAGCATGTTTCTTATTCAATCTTTCTCTTTGGGTTGAGGAAGATGTGAAAAAGGGCAGTAACTGCCCCCAGCCTCCACTTAGCATCATGTCATTTAATATTAACCATGAGGAAGGTTAATTATTAACATTCTATAGAGGCAGAAATAGAGTCAGAAAGATGAGGTGGAGCCAGTATTTGTGCCAGGCTCTAAAATTCAGGTGAATTAGTGGTGAGGAGGGAAGAATAGAGATAGAAGGAGGTTTTGTATATTACTGGAGCATCCTGGCAGAATTCCTCTAAATTGTTCCTAGCATTTCTGTCATCCACTGCTAAAAATTTAAAAATAAAACTAAAAATGACCCTGTAAGAGTCCAGGAGAATTAACAAAGTAGAGTTTTACTCCCAAACTAGCAACCTAGAGGGACTATTATTCCTTAAGCAGAGACATTGCTGTTCAGGTGGCAGCATGCTGTAGCATTATTAAGAGCAGAAGCTTTGGAATAAACAGTCCCGAAACACAGCCGAAACCTGACTCTGACTCTAGCTCATCTGACTCCATCCCTACCTCCCATCAAGAAACTTGCTGCCAGTGCACCCCAGGAGAATATATAGCCCATGGTCACTTCAGATCCAGCTCTCCCACACCACCAAAGCAACTGGGCACATGCAATCTGCTAGGGATGCTCCCACAAGAGAACACACCTTCAAGACCAAAATAGGTAACTGTTTCACCTAATTTCATAGGGATAGAGAAAGTTGAATAAAAGAAGAAGACAGAGGAATATATTTCAAACAAAAGAACAAAACAAAGCCCCAGAAAAACCCTAATGAAACAAATTAAAAAAAATTACCTGATAAATAGTGCAAAGCAATGGTAATAAAAATGCTAAATGAACTCAGGAAGAGAATAAATGAACACAGTGAGAACTTCAAGAAAGAACTAGGAAATATAAAAAGGAACCAGTTAGACCTGAAGAATACAAAACCTGAAGCTGAAAACACACTAGAAATAATTAACAGCAGATTAGGTGATACAGAAGAATGTATAAGTGCTCTGGAATATAAAATAATGGAAACAACCTAATCAGGACAACATAAAGAAAACATTAAATGAAGATAGTTTAAAAGACTTCTGGGACAATATCAAAGATACTAACATTTACATTACAGGGGGCCCAGAAGGAGAAGAGAGAGAGAGAAATGAGCAGAAAATGTATTTGATGAAATTATGGATGAAAACTTCCCTAACCTGAAGAAGGAAAAAATATCCAGGTACAGGAAGCAAAGAGAGTCCTAAACAAGATGAATCCAAAGAGACCCACACCAAGACACACCATAATTAAAATGACAAAAGTTAAGGACAGAATTTTAAAGGCAGCAAGAGTAATACAAAGAGTCACATACAAGGAAACCCCTATAAGGTTATCAGCTGATTTTTTTTTTTTAGTGGAAACTTCGCAGGGCAGAAGGAAGTGCCATGATACATTTAAAGTGCTAAAAAAAAAACCCTACAATCTAAGATACTCTATCCAGCAAGGTTATCATTCAGAATTCAAAGAGAGATAGAATTTCCCAGCCAAGCAAAAACTAAAAGAGTTCATCACCATTAAATGAACCTTCCAAGAAATGTTAAAGTATCTTCTTTAAGTGTAAAAATAAAAAGACTATAAAAAGAAATAATAAAATATAAGAAGGAAAAAATTTCACTGGTAAAGGCAAATATATAGTAAGGCAGTTGATCAACTGCTTAAATAAGCTGGTACAAATGTTAAAAGATAAAGATTGCAAAATCAAATATAACTATAATAAACAGTTAAGGGATTCACTTGAAGATGTAAAATATGACATCAAAAACACAAAACAGGGCTTCCCTGGTGGTGCAGTGGTTGAGAGTCCGCCTGCTGATGCAGGAGACATGGGTTCGTGCCCCAGTCCAGGTGGATCCCACATGCCGTGGAGCCACTGAGCCTGCCTGTTCAGGGCCTGTGCTCTGCAACGGGATATGCCACAACAGTGAGAGGCCCACGTACTGCCAAAACACACACACACACACACAAAACAGGGGAGCTTCAAAATGGCTGAAGAGTAAGAAGTAGAGATCACCTTCCTCCCCACAAATACATCAGAAATACATCTACATGTGGAACAATTCATACCGAACACCTACTGAACACTGGCAGAAGACCTCACACCTCCCAAAAGGCAAGAAACTCCCCATGTACCTGGGTAGGGCAAAAGAAAAAAGAAAAACCAGAAGCAAAAGAATAGAGACAGGACCTGCACCAGTAGGAGGGAGCTTTGAAGGAGGAAAGGTTTCCACAAACTAAGAAGCCCCTTCACAGGCAGAGACATCAGGTGGCAGACGGGGAAGCTATGGAGCCACGGAGGAGAGCTCAGCAACTGGAGTGCAGAGGGCAAAGCAGAGAGATTCCCACACAGAGAATTGGTGCCTACCAGCACTCACCAGCCCAAGAGGCTTGTCTGCTCAACTGCCGGGACAGGTGGGGGTGGGGAGCTGAGGCTCGGGCTTCGGAGGTGGGATCCCAGGGGAAGGACTGAGTTTGGCTGTGTGAACACAGCCTGAAGGGGTCTAGTGTGCCACGGCTAGCTAAGAGGGAGTCTGGGAAATGTCTGGAGCTGCCAAAGAGACAAGAGACTTTTTCTTGCCTCTTTGTTTCCTGGTGTGCGAGGAGAGGGGATTGAGAGTGATGCTTAAAGGAGCTCCAGAGACGGGAGTGAGCTGCGGCTATCAGTATGGACCCCAGAGACGGGCATGAGACACTAAGGCTGCTGCTGCAGCCAACAAGAAGCCTGTGTGCAAGCACAGGTCACTAGCCACACCTCCCCTCCTGGAAGCCTTTGCAGCCCAGCACTGCCACAATCCCGTGATCTAGGGACAAATTCCCCAGAAGAATGCACAGCACACCTCAGGCTCTTGAAAAGTCATGCAGGCCTCTGCCACCAAAGGCTGCCACTGCATTCCATAGCCCTCCATCCCCCCAACTTGAGTGAGCTAGAGCCCCCGAATCAGCTGCTCCTTTAACCACGTCCTGTCTGAGCAAAGAACAGATGCCCTCAGGCGACCCACATGCAGAGGCGGGTCCAAGTCCAAAGCTGAACACCAGGAGCTGTGCAAACAAAGAAGAGAAAGGGAAAATTCTCCCTGCAGCCTCGGGGCAGTGGATTAAATCTCCACAATCAACTTGATGTACCCTGCATCTGTGGAATACCTGAATAGACAATGAATCATCCCAAATTGAGGAGGTGGACTTTGGGATCAACTATATATATATATATATTTCTTTCTCTTTTTGTGAGTGTGTATGTGTATGCTTCTTTGTCTGATTTTGTCTGTATAGCTTTGCTTTTACTATTTGTCCTAGTGTTCTGTCTGTCAGATTTTTTTTTTTACTCTAGTTTTTAGCACTTGTTATGATTGGTGGATTTGTTTTTGGTTTGGTTTCTCCCTTCTATCTTTCTTTCTTTTATTTTTTTATCACATCTTTATAATTTTTTTGAATAATTATTTTCATTTTAATAACTTTATTTTACTATATTTTACTTTCTTTCTTTCATTCTTTCTTTCTTTTCTCCCTCTTGTTCTGAGCCAAGGGGATGACAGGCTCTTTGTTCTCCAGCCAGGTGTCAGGGCTGTACCTCTTAGGTGGGAGAGCAAAGTTCAGGACACTGGTCCACAAGAGACCTCCCAACTCCATGTAATAGCAAATGGTGAAAACCTCCCAGAGTTCTCCATCTCAAAGCCAAGACCCAGCTCCACTCAACGACCAGCAAACTACAGTGCTGGACACCCTGTGCCAAACAACTAGCAAGACAGGAACACAGCCCCATCCATTAGTAGAGAAGCTACCTAAAATCATAATAAGGCCACAGATACCCCAAAAGACACCACCAGACGTGGACCTGCTCACCAGAAAGACAAGATCCAGCCTCACTCACCAGAACACAGGCACAAGTCCCCTCCACCAGGAAGCCTACACAACCCACTGAAGCAACCTTAGCTACTGCAGACAGACACCAAAAACAATGGAAACTACGAAATGGCAGCCTGTGAAAAGGAGATCCCAAACACAGTAAGTTAACCAAAATGAGAAGACAGAGAAACACACAACAGGTGAAGGTGCAATGCAAAAACCCACCAGAACTAACAAATGAAGAGGAAATAGGCAGTCTACCTGAAAATAAATTCAGAGTAATGATAGTAAAGATGATACAAAATCTTGGAAATAGAAAGGAGAAGATACAAGAAACATTTAACAAGGGTGTAGAAGAACTAAAGAGCAAACAAACAGTGATGAACAACCCAATAAATGAAATTAAATATTACCTAGAAGGGATCAATACCAGAATAACTGAGGCAGAAGTGCGGGTAAGTGACCTGGAAGATAAAATAGTGGAAATACCTAGTGCACAGCAGAATAAAGAAAGATGAATGAAAAGAATTGAGGACACTATCAGAGATGTCTGGGACAACATTAAATGCACCAACATTCGAATTATGGGGGTCCCTGAAGAAGAAGAGAAAAAGAAAGGGACTGAGAAAATACTTGAAGAGATTATCATTAAAAACTTCCCTAATAGGGATAGGAAATAGTTAATCAAGTCCAGGAAGCACAGAGAGTCCCATACAGGATAAATCAAAGGAGAAACATGCCAAGACACATATTAATCAAACTGTCAAAAATTAAATACCAAGAAAAAATATTAAAAGCAGCAAGGGAAAAAAAAAAGCACGCAAAGGAATCCCCATAAGGTTAACAGTTGATCTTTCAGCAGTAACTCTGCAAGCCAAAGGGAGTGGCAGAACATATTTAAAGCGATGAAGGAGAAAAATCTAAAAGCAAGATTACTCTACCCAGCAAGGATCTCATTCAGATTTGACAGAGAAATTAAAAACTTAATAGACAAGCAAAAGCAAAGATAATTCAGCACCACCAAACCAGCTTTACAAGAAATGCTAAAGGAATTTCACTAGGCATGAAACACAAGAGAAAGAAAAGATCTACAATAATAAACTCAGAACAATTAAGAAAATGGTAATAAGAACATACATATCAATAATTACCTTAACCGTAAATGGATTAAATGCTCCAACGAAAAGACATAGACTGGCTGAATGGATACAAAAACAAGACCTCTATATATGCTTTCTACAAGAGACCCACCTCAGACCTAGGGACACATACAGACTGAAAGTGAGGGGGTTGAAAAAGACATTCCATGCAAATGGAAATCAAAAGAAAGCTGGAGTAGCAATTCTCATATTAGACAAAATACACTTTAAAACAAACACTATTATAAGAGACAAAGAAGGACACTTCATAATGATCAAGGGATCAATCCAAGAGGAAGATATAACAAGTGTTAATATTTATGCAACCAACATAGGAGCACCTCAATACATAAGGCAAATATTAACAGCCATAAAAGGGGAAATTGACACTAACACAATCATAGTAGGGGACTTTAACACCCCACTTCCACCAATGGACAGATCATCCAGAATGAAAATAAATAAGGAAACACAAGCTTTAAATGATGCATTAAACAAGATGAAATTGATTGATATTTATAGGACATTCTGTCCCAAAACAACAGAATACACATTCTTCTCAAGTGCTCATGGAATATTCTCCTGGATAGATCACATCTTGGGTCACAAAGCAAGCCTTGGAAAATTTAAGAAAATTGAAATCGTATCAAGTATCTTTTCTGACCACAGCGCTATGAGACTATATATCAATAAAAGGAAAAAACCTGTAAAAAATAAAAACACATGGAGGCTAAACAATGCACAAGTTAATAACCAAGGGATCACTGAAGAAATCAAAAAGGAAATAAAAAAATACCTAGGAACAAATGACAATGAAAACATGCTGACCCAAAACTTATGGGATGCAGCCAAAGCAGTTCTAAGAGGGAAGTTTATAGCAACACAGTCCTACATTAAGAAACAAGAAACATCTCACATAAACAACTGAACCTTACACCTAAAAGAATAAGAGAAAGAAGAAAAAGAAAACTCCCAAAGTTAACAGAAGGAAAGAAATCATAAAGATCAGATCAGAAATAAATGAAAAACAAATGAAGGAAATGATAGAAAAGATCATTAAAACTAAAAGCTGCTTCTTTGAAAAGATAAACAAAATTGATAAACCATTAGCCAGACTCATCAAGAAAAAAAGGGACAGGACTCAAATCAACAGAATTAGAAATGACAAAGGAGAAGTAACAACTGACACTGCAGAAATACAAAGGATCATGACAGATTACTACAAGCAAGTATATGCCAATAAAATGGACAACCTGGAAGAAATGAACAAATTCTTAGAAATGCAGAACCTTCCAAGACTGAATGAGGAAGAAATAGAAAATATGAACAGACCAATCACTGAAATTGAAACTGTGATTAAAATTCTTCAAACAAACAAAAGCCCAGGACCACATGGCTTCACAGGCGAATTCTATGAAACATTTAGAGAAGAGCTAACACCTATCCTTCTCAAACTCTTGCAAAATATAGCAGAGGGAGGAACAGTCCCAAACTCATTCTACGAGGCCAAGATCACCCTGATACCAAAACCAGACAAAGATGTCACAAAGAAAGATAACTACAGGCTAATATCACTAATGACCATAGATGTCAAAACCCTCAACAAAATACTAGGAAACAGAATCCAACAGCACATTAAAAGGATCATACACCATGATCAAGTGGGGTTCATCCCAGAAATCCAAGGATTCTTCAATATACGCAAATCAATAAATGTGATACACCATATTAAAATATTGAAGAATAAAGAACACATGATCATCTGAAGAGATGCAGGAAAAGCTTTCGGCAAAATCCAACACACATTTATGATAAAAACCCTGCAGAAAGTAGGCATAGAGGAAACTTTCCTCAACATAATAAAGACCATATACCACAAACCCACAGCCAACATTTTCCTCAATTGTGAAAATCTGAATCCATTTCCACTAAAATCAGGAAAAAGACAAGGTTGCACACTCTCACCACTATTATTCAACATAGTTTTGGAAGTTTTAGCCACAGCAATCAGAGAACAAAAAGAAATAAAAGGAATGCAAATTGGAATAGAAGCAGTAAAGCTCTCACTGTTTGCAGATGACATGATACTATACATAGAGATTCCTAAAGATACTATTGGAAAACTACTAGAGCTAATCAATGAATTTCATGAACTAGCAAGATAAAAAATTAATGTGCAGAAATCTCTTGCATTCCTATACACTAATGATGAAAAATCTGAAATTCAAATTAAGAAAATATTCCCATTTACCATTGCAACAAAATGAATAAAATATCTAGGAATAAACCTATGTAAGGAGAGAAAAGACCTGTATGCAGAAAATTATAAGACACTGATGAAAGAAATTAAAGATGATACAAATAGATGGAGAGATATACCATGTTCTTGGATTGAAAGAGTCAACATTGTGAAAATGACTCTACTACCCAAAGCAATCTACAGATTTATTGAAATCCCTATCAAAATACCACTGCCATTTTTCATAGAACTAGAACACAAAATTCACAATTTGTATGGAAACACAAAAGACCCCGAACAGCCAAAGCAATCTTGAGAAATAAAAACAGAGCTGCAGGAATTAGGCTTCATGGCTTCACACTATACTACAAAGCTACAGTAATCAAGAGAGTATGGTACTGGCCCAAAAATAGAAATATAGATCAAAGGAAAAGGATAGAAAGCACAGAGATAAACCCACATACATATGGTCACCTTATCTTTGATAAAGGAAGCAAGAATATATGGTGGAGAAAAGACAGCCTCTTCAATAAGCAGTGCTGTGAAAACTGGACAGCTATTTGTAAAAGAATGAATTTAGAACACCTCCTAACACCATACAGAAAAACAAACTCAAAATGGATTAAAGATCTCAATGTAAGGCCAGACACTATCAAACTCTTAGAGGAAAACATAGGCAGAACACTCTATGACATAAATCACAGCAAGATCCATTTTGACCCACCTCCTAGAGAAATGGAAATTAAAACAAAAATAAACAAATGGGACATAATGAAACTTAAAAGTTTTTGCACAGCAAAGGAAACCATTAACAAGAGGAAAAGACAACCCTCAGAATGGGAGAAAAGATTTTCAAATGAAGCAACTGACAAAGGATTAACCTCCAAAATTTACAAGCAGCTCATGCAGCTCAATAGTAAAAAAACAAACAACCAAATCCAAAAATGGG
The DNA here is from genome assembly GCF_011762595.2 of Tursiops truncatus. NCBI lineage: Eukaryota > Metazoa > Chordata > Mammalia > Artiodactyla > Delphinidae > Tursiops > Tursiops truncatus. The sequence continues at coordinate 74,954,904 of NC_047055.1, read as the reverse complement.
CAGAAGACCTAAATAAACATTTCCCCAAAGAAGATATACAGATTGCCAACAAACACATGAAAGAATGCTCAACATCATTAATCATTATAGAAATGGGAATCAAAACTACAATGAGACATCATCTCACACTGGTCAGAATGACCATCATCAACAAATCTACAAACAATAAATGCTGGAGAGGGTATGGAGAAAAGGGAACACTCTTGCACTGTTGGTGGGAATGTAAATTGATATAGCCACTATGGAGAACAGTATGGAGGTTCCTTAAAAAACTATAAATAGAATTACCCTACGACCCAGCAATCCCACTACTGGGTATATACCCTGAGAAAACCATAATTCAAAAAGAGTCATGTACCAATATGTTCTTTACACCTCTGTTTACAATAGCAAGGACATGGAAGAAACCTAAGTGTCCTTTAACAGATGAATGGGTAAAGAAGATATGGCACATATATACAATGGAATATTACTCAGCCATAAAAAATGAAATTGAGTTATTTGTAGTGAGGTGGATGGATCTAGAGTCTGTCATACAGAGTGAAGTAAGTCAGAAAGAGAAAAACAAATACCATATGTTAACACATATATATGGAATCTAAAAATAAAAGTCATGAAAAACCTAGGTGCAAGAGCTGAATAAAGACACAGACCCACTAGAGAATGGACTTGAGGATACAGTGAGGGGGAAGGGTAAGCTGGGACAATGTGAGAGAGTGGCATGGGCATAAATACACTACCAAATGTAAAATAGATAGCTAGTGGGAAGCAGCCACATAGCCAAGGAAGATCAGCTCGGTGCTTTATGAACACCTAGAAGGGTGGGATAGGGAGGGTGTGAAGGAGGGAGACGCAAGAGGTAGGAGATATGGGGACATATATATATGTATAACTGATTCACTTTATTATAATGCAGAAGCTAACACACCATTGTAAAGCAATTATACTCCAATAAAGATGTTTAAAAACAAACAACAACAAAAAACCCAAAAACACAAAACATGGGGGGATTAAGAAATGCAGATATTTAGAATGTATTTGAACTTAAATGATGATCTGTTTAAAACAAGTAAATATGGTTATGGGTTGATATATATGAACCCCATTTTAACCGCAAATGTAAAACCTACAATAAATACACAGAAATTAAGGAGAAAGGCACCCAAACATAACACTAAAAACAATATTCGAGTCATGAAAGAAGAGGCTAAAAAAATAATAAAATAATAGAGAAGAACTACAAAACAGCCATAAAACAAGTCACAGGTTAGCAATAAGTACATAACTATCAATAATCACTTCATTTGTCCATGGACCACATCCTTCAATAATAAGAAACAGGGTAAAAATTGAAAAAAGAAAAACGAGCCATCTATATACTGCCTATATGAGACTCACTTCAGAGCTAAAGACACACAGACTGAAAGCGAAGGGATAGAAAAAGATATTCCATACAAATGGAAACCAAAAGGAAGTTGGGGTAGCAATACTCATATCAGACAAAGTAGAGTTTAAAACAAAATCTATAGTAAAAGACAAAGAATGATAAAATGGTCAATTCAAGAAGAAGATAGAACATTGTAAGCATATATGCACCTAGTATAGGAGCACTGAAATACAAAAGCAAATATTAACAGACGTAAAGGGAAATATTGACAGTAATACAATAATAGTAGGGGACTTACATCAGTGGCTAGATCATCCAGACATAAAATCAATAAGGAAACTGTGGCCTTAAATTACATATTAGGCCAGATTGACAGAATAGATATCTATGGGACATTCCATCCCAAAACAGCAGAATATACATTCTTTCCAAGTGCATATGAGATGTTCTCCAGGATAGATCACATGCTAGGCCACAAAGCAAGTCTCAATAAATTTAAGAAGATTGAAATTTTTTCTAACTACAATAGTATGAAACTGGAAAACGATTACAAAGGAAAAATGGAAAAAACCCAAACACATAGAGACTAAACAACATGCAACTAAAAATATTGATGTGTCAAGAGAAAAATCAAGGAAGGAAATCTGAAAATACCATGAGACAAACAAAAATAAAAACAAAACTTTCCAAAATCTATGCAACACAGCAAAACAGTTCCAAAGAGGGAAGTTTATAGGGATACAGGCCTACTTCATTAAACAAGAAAAGTCTCAAATAAACAACCTAACTTACCACCTAAAGGAATTAGAGAAAGAACAAAGCCCAAAGTCAGCAGAGGAAGGAAACAATAAAGTCAGAGTGGAAATAAAATAAATCCTCCCCCCCAAAAAAAAAAACAATAGAAAAGATGAATGAAATAAAGAGCTGTTTTTTTGAAAAGATTATCAAAATTGATAAACTTTAGCCAGGCTCAATAAGTAAAAAGCGAGAGGTCTTTGATATATTGTCCCAGTGAAAAGTCTAGAGAATGGAGGAGTCAGATATAAAACTCCATCCAAAGACAGGCATCTCTTAGGACACTGACTGGTTTCTATGGGGAAGACTTAGGGCTGTCTCAGCAACTTTACTGCAAACTACTGCAGTGACTATTGCAGGAATATCCTTAATGGGAAGAACTTTTGAGTCCAATGTCCAAGATACTTCTACAGACTTTTCTAAAATTCCAACCCCAATTAATCCCCAGGAGATACTTCTTGATCTGAGAGATCCACAATCAGACATGAGAAGGCTGTTCCAAGTCATGCTGCAGGATTGTCCTTCTTGGCAATTGCTTTTATATCTGAGCCTCAAGAACATACTTCAGCACTATCTTTCACCTCAGGGCCAGCAGCCTGGCTGGTAGAATAGCAGAGGTAGGTGCTGTAGGCCTATATGCCTCCATTCTGGTATCAGCATCAGCCACAGGGTCAGCAGGCTGGTTGAGGAGAACAGCAGGGCAGATGCCACAGGCTTATTTGCCCATATTACAACATCAGCACCCTGGCTGTATAGAACAAAGGGCCTATCTGCCCACATCACAGAAGAAGCAGCAACAGCCCTTGGGTGATCAGCCTGGTCTATTACAGGAGCAGCAGCAGTAGCCTGAATTGGATGAGCAGTAGCCACAGATGCTGTAGGCCTATATGCCCACATTCCAGTAACTTAAGCAGCTCTACTCAAGAGGCCAGCAGTCCCTGAAGACTGCAAACCCATCATCCTCCATCCCAGGGCAGTGAGCAAGGCAAGGTAAGACTGCTGCCAATTTTTCAGTAGCCTCTGATACTGGAGCACCTGATGCAAATCTCTCATCAATAGTCCCTAAGTTAGCACTTCTTTTGGATACTGCTCCCCAGATACTTAAACCTCCACACATGAACATGTCCACCTTCTTCTGCAGCTGCAGGATTCAGAGGAGCACTTGCAATCTCCAAAATTGTGAGGGAATTGCCTATTCTAGAACTTCTAAAGTCACTTTAACAAACCCAGATGCAGCTTCACATTGTCTCTGAATCTGATAGTATCAAACATAGGGCAGCTTGATTCCTTCCCATCCAAGATTATAGATGTTATACTGAAGCAATTATTGGCACTGTAGATTCCAGAGAAAGGCAACTTCTGCTGCCACAGTCAGCTGTCTAGGCTACTGAGAGTGCCAAAGGTGTCCAAAGTCAGGGTCAATCTTAAGTGCTTCTGACTGAGGTCTAAATGTCCATTAGTTTCAAGAGTTTCACAGTCTTACATGGGACAGCTATCTCTAGTTCCCACAACCTCACAATTGCATCTCTGTAGGGACATCTGGACACACTTCACCTCTATGGGCTTATAATTGCTGCCATTTTTACCATTTACCATTTTATATTTGCACAAATTAGCTGTGAAGAACTAATGAAGAGACATAGCCCCCACACAATATTCTTCTCTACATACATGGTACAATACAGGACATGAGTCTGAATTATTCTAACATAAGTGAAAAAGCACTATTTTAAATCTCATTTCCAGGAGAAATCATTGATAAAAGTTACCCTTGGACATCAAGGAGAAAGAGTACTTAAGAACCATAATCTATGCTAAGGGGTTTAGCCTAAGGAAAGGATGCAAGTTACCTTGTAGATATTATTTTTTTCTACTAGATCAATAAAATTGATAATAATATCTACTTCAGAGTTATTGTTAGGCATAAATGACTTAACAGTTGAAAAACATTGAGAAGAGAGAATGATGTCAGCAAAATTGTACACTGTAAAGCTCCAGGTTCTTGTCCCTCCAAAAAAAATGGAAAAAAAAAAAAAAAACCAACCAGAGCTGTCTGAATCAACTTTACAGGAGATCTGAAAAACAGTAACATGGTTACACTAACCAAGCAAAAACTCAGTCAAGAAAAAGCCATCTTCAAAATGGTAGGAATGCCTTGTGGTGTAGATATTTGCCTTGCATCACTCCCTCTCCAATGCAGGAATCTAGGTTTTGAGCCAGTGGCATCTGGGTTCCCAGTTCCCTCCTTGGAGCCAGAGGGTACAGAGTAGACTTTCATCTGTTTTAATCATTTTGGAGAATATAAAATTTTATAATGCTAGGTACTTCTCTCTGTTTTGCATAACACAGAAAACTAGTTGGAAAAGCTGCAGGTACTACTCATAAAAGATACAAGTTATACTGTAAACCCACAGATGCTTGGGGCAAGAAGTTACAGTTTGAGACATACAATGGACCATCAAATGCCTGTAGAAGAAGCTGAGATGAAACCTTCTGGGTAATTAGGACAATCAAAAACAACCATGTATATGGGGGAATTTAGAAAACCAGGAGCATGCCCAGAAAAGATGCATTCCCAGAAAAGTCCTTAGAAGATCTTAAACTTTCACATCAGGCTGATTCTTAGGCTCAGAGAAAGCCTAACTAAGTAATGAGGGAATGCTCTAGAAGTCTTTAAAAGCTGGAAAAGTTGTTCTCTCCATTTTTTTGCTTGTTTGTTTTATTTCTCTGGATTTCAAGGAAATCACTGTCAAAGCAGTAGCTGAATTGAGCTAAAGGAACAGAGACTTCAGTGATCACATAAAGCAAGGAATAATCTTTGCAAACAGTTTGGAAAAAATATCAAAACAAGTGGGTTACTATAGTTTTTACCAATGGGAATAAAAAATAAACACTGGGGAAGCATGGGAAAATGGTTTCCATTGTTGCCACATTATAATAGTCAAATGCCTAATTTCAAAACCAAGAAAAATTACAAGGCATACAAAGAAGCAAGAAAACATGGTTCATGCGAACAAATAAATTGATAGTAAAAATCCCTGAGAAAGCCCAGACAGCAGGTTTGCTAGACAAATACTTTTTTAAAATTGTCTTAAATATGCTCAAATTGCTAAGGGAAAACATAGACAGAGAATTAAAAGAAACCAGGAAGGTGATATAGGAACAAAATGAAAATTTCAGCAAAGAGAAATTATTTTAATAAAGCAAGCAGAAATACTAGAGCTGAAGAATACAATAACTGAGATAAAAATTCAATAGAGAGGATCAATAGAAGATTCAAACAAACAGAAGAAAATATCAGTAAACTTATAAACAGGACAATTGAAATTATTGAGTCTGAGGAGAAGAAAGAAAACTAGAATGAAGAAAGTGAACAGAGCCTAAGAGATTTGGGGGAAATCATTAAAAGAACCAGTGTGCGCATTATGGGAGTCCCATAAGTGGAGGAGAAAGAGAAATAGGCAAAAATATTATCTGAAGATATAGTGGCTAAAACGTTCACAAATTTTTTGAAACACACGAATCAACAAATCCAAGAAGTTCAACAAATTCCAAGTAGGATAACTCCAAAAGACAGCCCTACTGAGACACATTATAATCAAAGTGTCAAAAGCCAAAACCAAAGAAAGAATATTGAAAGCAGCAACAGACAAATGACTCATCCTGTATAAGGATTCTCAATAAGACTATCATCCAATTTCTCATCAGAAACCTTGGAGGACAGAAGGCAGTGTAATGATATATTTAAATGTTGAAAGAAAATAAAAGTGTCAACTAAGAATTCTATTATGACATTTTCACATAACAACTACTGATGAAGTTCAATACAATTAGACCTACCCTATATGAAATGCTAAAGGGAGTCCTTCAGGTTGAAATAGAAGGCTGACGGACAGTAACACAAAACTGTAGGAAGATAAAAACTTCTCTGGTAAAGGTAAATATATGGGCAAATTTAAAAGTCAGTGGTAAGGTAATTCTGGTTTGTAACTTATTTTCTACAGGGTTTAAAAGATAAGTGCATAAAAATAATTAGAAATATATGTTTTATTAGTACAACATATAAAGACATAATTGGTGACACTGATAACCACAAAGGAGGAAAGAGATGTGTAGGTGTACAGTTTTTTAAAAAATGAAGTTAAATTTGTATCAATTTAAATTAAATTGTTATAACTCTAGCATGTTATATATAATCTAATTTGGAGCCACAAAGAAAAAAAATCTATAGAATATATACAAAATAAATGAGAAGGGAATCAAAATATGTCACTACAAATCATCAAAGTACAAAGGAATGCAGTAATGGAGGAAACGAGGGACAAAAAATGCTATAAGACATAGAGAAACTGCAAAATGGCAGTAGTTAATCTATTATATCATTAATTACTTTAAATGTAAATGGATTAAACTTCCAATTACAAGGCATAGATAGGCAGAAGAGATGAAAAAACATAATCCTACTCTACGCTGTATACAGGGAGTTCTTCAAGTTGAAATGAAAGGACATTTAATAATAACGAAGTCACATGAAAATATAAAACTCACTGGTTAAGGTAAATATATAGACAGAATACCCCAATATTGTAATAGTTATGCATAAATCATTTTAAACTTTAGTAAACAAGTTAAAAGACAAAAGTATTAAGAATAATTATAACTACAGTAATTAACTAATGGATACACAATGTAAAAATACGTAAGTTGTGACATAGTAACATAAAGTTTGTGGGGTGGAGTAAAAGTGTAGTTTTTTTGTGAGAGGAAAATTAAGTTGATATAATCTTAAAATAGATTATTATAAGATGATTATTGTAAGCCCTGTGATAATCACAAAGAAAAAAATACTTAAATTAGATATATAAATATAAAAGGAAAAAAATAAAAGCATATCACTACAAAAAATTCTCAAATTACAAAGGAGGACAGCAAGAGAGAAAAAAAAAGGTGCAAAAGAACAACAAAACATACCAAAAATTTTTAAAGTGACAATAGTAAGTACTCACCTATCAATAATTACCTAAAACATTTTAACAATATATTTTATTTTATTCAATATGCTTAAAACATTATCATTTCAACATGTAATCAATATTAAGAAATTATGAGACATTTTACATTTTTGTCTTTCATAGTGTTTTAAAATATGTTCTGAAAATTTACAGCTCATCACAATTCAGAAGCCAAATTTTCTCCTTCAGCATAGATTAAATTGTTCAAATAAAAACTATATTTTTAAGGTTCATGCATTATGATTTTATATATGTATAGTGAAATGATTACTACAGTCAAGAGAATTAACACTTTCTCTTCGTAGTTACCTTTTTTGTGTGTTCAATTAGAGCACCTGAAATATACTCTCAACAAATTTCCAGTATCCAATACAATATCATTAACCATAGTCATCATGCTGATAATCCATAGTCTCTGGATTATTCATCCTAAGTAACTGTAATTTTGTAGCCTTCAAAGAATATCTCCTCATCTCCCCCACCTCCCAACCCTGGAACCACTGTACTACTTTCTGCTTCTATGGATTTGAATTTTAGGTTCCACATGTAAGTGATATCATGCAGTTGTTTTTTTCCTTTCTGCAACTGACTTATTTCACTTAGCATAATAACTTAAAGGTTCATTCATGGTTTTCCAAACGGTATGATCTAATTCCTTTTTAAGTCTTAAATAATATTACATTGTAATGTATATACACCACAATTTCTTTATCCATTCATCTGTCCACAGACACTTAAGTTGTTTCCATATCTTGGTTATTATAAATAATGCTGCACTGTATATGGGAGAACATATATCATTTCAAGGTACTAATTTCTATTCCTTTAGCTATATATATAGAATAGCAAATGCTGGATTATATGTTAGTTCTATATTTAAGGGTTTTTTTTTTTGAGAAATCTTGATACTGTTTTCCATAATGACTGTACAAACTTACTTCACACCAACAGTTCACACCAGTTCCCCTATTCTTACATCCTCACTGACACTTGGAATCTTCAATTTTTTTTGATAGTAACATCTTAACAGATGTGAGATGATATCTCATTGTTGTTTTGATTTGCATTTTCCTGATGATTAGTGATGTTGTGCACTTTTTAAATTTAAATTTTATATTGGAGTGTAGTTGATTTTCAATGTTGTGTTAGTTTTAGGTGCACAGTAAAGTAATTCAGTTATACATATACATATATCCATTCTTTTTCAGATTCTTTTCCCATATAGTTTATTACAGAATACTGAGTAGAGTTCCCTGTGCTTTATATGTCTTCTTTGGAAAAATATCTATTCAAGTCCTTTGCCTATTTTTGAAACAGCTTGATTTTTTGCTGTTGAGTTGTATGAGTTCCATATATATTGGGATATTTACCCCTTATCAGATATGTGCTTTACAGATATTTTCTCTCAATCCACAGTTTGCCTTTTCATTTTGTGGTTGTTTTCCCTGCTTACAGATTATTTTTAACTTGATGTAGTTCCACCTGTTTATTTCATTTTTGTTGCCTGATCTTTTGGTGTCATATCAAAAATAAAAATAATTGCCAAGGGTAATGTCAAGGAGTTTTTCTGTATGTTGTCTTCTAAAAATTTTACTGTGGATCTTATGTTTAAGTATTTAATCCCATTTTGAGTTGATTTTTGTCTATGGTGTAAAATAAGGGTCCAATTTAGTTCTTTTGCATTCCCAACACCATTTATTGAAGACTATATTTTCCTCACTGTATTCTTGACACCATTGTCAAAAATTAGTTGACCATTTATGGCTCTCTATTCTGTTCCATTGATCTATGTGTCTGTTTTTATACTAGTTCCATACTTTAAAAGATTATTATAGCTTTGTAATATGGTTTAAAATCAGAAAGTGTGATGCCTCCAACTCTGTTCTTCTTTTTCAAGATTTGTTTGGGCATTTGGGTTAATTTGGGGTTCCATACATATATTTGTCTGGCTTTGGTATCAGGGTGATGCTGGTCTCATAAAATAAATTTGGAAGTATTCTCTCTACTTCTATTTTTAGAAGACTTTAAGAAGGACTGGTATTAATTCTTCTTTTAATCTTTGTTAGAACTCAACCATGAAGCCATCTGGTCCTGGACATTTCTTTGTTGGGATGTTTTTTTATTACTACTTCAATCTCCTCATTTGTTTTCGGTGTGCTCAAGCTTTTCCATTACATCTTGGTTCGACATTGGTTGTATGTTTCTAGGAATTTATTTCCTCTAGGTTATCCAATTTGTTCACATATAATTTATCATAATAATTCCTTATGACTGTTTATAATTTTGAGGCATCCATTGTAATTTTCTCATTTCTTATTTTATTTATATTTGTCTTTTCTATTTTTCCTGTTTAGTCTAGGTAAGAGTTTGTTGATTTTGTTTTTTGTTAAACCCTCTTAGTTTTGATTTTTCCATTGTTTTCCTATTCTGTATTTGATTTATTTCTGCCCTGGTCTTCAGTATTTCCTTCCTTCTGCTAAATTTGTGTTTAGTTTGTTATTTTTATATTTTTTGAGGTGAAAAGTTAGGTTGTTTATTTCAGATCTTTCTTCTTAGCTAATGTAGAAAGATTTGCTATATATAGTATTCTTGGTTGTCATTCTTTTTTATTTCAGCACTTGAAATATATCATCTCTCTCCCTTCTGGCCTGCAAGGTTTTTGCTGAAAATTTTACTTATAGTATTATGGGGGTTATCTTGTATTTAATAAGTTGCTTTATTCCTGCTGCTTTCTAAATTATCTCTCTGTTTAACTTTTGACAATTTGATTATAGTATATATTTGTGTCAGTCATTTGGAGTTCATCTTATTTGTTGTCTTTTTTTTTTTTCCATTTTGAGACCTAGATATTTATTTCCTTCCCCAGGTTTGGTAATTTTTCAGCCATTATTTCTTTGAATAAGCTTTCTGCTCCTTTCTCTTCCTCTTCTTCTTATGAGTCACTCATAATGCATATGCTGGTCCATTTGATTCTATCCCATAAGTTTGTTAAGATATCTTTACTCTTTTTCATTCTTTTTCTTTTTCTACTTAGTTAACTTACACAGATCTGTCTTCCAGTCCAATAATCCTATATTTTTTTAATTTGATCTGGTCTCCTGTTGAACCTCACTACTGAAATTTTCAGTTTGGTTGTTGTTTTCTTTAGCTCTATGATTTCTGTTTAGTACTCTTTAGAGGTCTTTATCTCTTTGTTGAACCTCTCACTTTGTTCATGCATATTTCTTCTGACCTCAGTGAGCATCTTTCAGGCCATTATTTTGAGGTACCTGTCAGATAAATCACATCTTCATTCCATTAGGATCAGTTTCTGGAGCTTTATCTTGTTCTTTTATTTGGAATATGTTTACCTGTTTCTTCATTTTCCCTAATTCTCTGTGTTGGTGTCTGCACACTGAAAAACACAGCCACCTTTTCCAGTCTTCACAAACTGGCTTCATGTAAGAGACGAACCTCACCAATCAGCCTGGCCAGAAATTGTCAATGTCCAAAATCGTTATGTTTATCCAAACTGCTGTCTTTGTTGTTAGTGGCCTCCAAGAGATTAAGGTATATCAAGTCCAGTCAGTGCCCCAAAGATGGGGGAAATGCCCACATACTAGTCCAGGCTCCTGAAGAACTACAAATTGCTTGCCCCATCAGCTCCCTGATGCAGGCTAATTGGAAGACTGATCTTCAGGCAACACCCAAGAAAGTCATAACATTACATAGAAGGTCTAGCCCCTTTCAGATAGAGCTGGAAGCTGGGTGGTTTTGCCTACTTTCTCTGTGCTGAGCCAGAGGGAATAGCCACTGGGAGTGGTGTGCATACATTTAAAATGGCATGTGTGCTCTCTGTGGTCCCAGGAGACACATAAATGCTGATCTCTATCAGCTCCAGAGTGAGGTAATTTAAGAGACTGCCCTTTGTGTGACAGCCATAAAAGTTGGGGTGCTAGATATGTGGACAAGGTGCTTTTGGGGAGAAGTTGGAGACTTGGTTTTCTTGCTGAGGTGAGCCTTGGGAGACAAGATGAAGGAATTGACCCCTGTCCACTAAGGCTCTTGAGAGAATATTAATACCTGCTATGTCAGTCCCAGATGAAAACTAATTAGAAGTGTGACCTTTGGGTAGCAGTTGACAAAGTACACAGTTGAACCCCTTCCAGGTAGAAACTGGGAACTGTCACAGGAAGTGATCATGCATCCATTTAAATCTACATTTTCCTTTTCTGTGGTCTCAGGGGGCTTAAGAATGCTGAGCCTCATTGGCTGTCACAAGCTAGATGATTTGGGAACCAGTGCATAGGGTAGCAGTCATAAAAGTTGGAGTGCTAGATGTGTGGACAAGCCCTTCCATAAAGAAGCTGGAGAGTTGGTTTTATAATTAGATTGAGCTAGAGGGAGAAGAATGGGAAGTTCCCACAAGTTCTTCCAGGCTCCCAGAGGAGCACTGTCAGTTCCCAGATGCAGGCTGATTAGAAGTCTGACCTCAGGTAGCAGTTAGGAAAGTATGCAATCAAACCCCTTCCAGTGAGAAACTGGAAGCTGGGAATTTTTGCCTGCACTCTTTATGCTGGGTACAGGGGACAGCTTCAGGATGTGCTTTTACATCCATTTAAAAGTACTACTTTGTTTTCTGTGTCCTTAGGAGACTCATAAATGCAAAGCCCTGCCAGCCCTCAGAGTTATGTGATATGGGAATCAGTCCATAGGGTTGCAGCTGTAAAAGTTGAGATCTTGAATGTGGAGTCTAAAGCATTAACTTTTCAGGGAAAAGATGGAAGTTTGAGGTTTCCTCCCAATTGTATGCCACTGTTCCATGGGTGGTGTTTATGGTGAAATTGTGTGTCAGTTTTTCCTACCCATTTCTATGTAGATATTTTCTCAGTCACCAAAGGTGTCATAATTTCTCAATTAGTTTTTAGATTTCTGTCAGAGGGCATTGATCCATGTGAAGATGTCTATTTGGTGCATCCAAGGGAGGAGGTAAAGTCAGGACCCTCCTATTCTTCTGATATTACCTCACTTATTATGTTAAATATAAGTGGATTAAATTCCCCAATATAAAGAAGTATGGTGGCTGAATGGATAAAAATAAGATTTAACTCTCTGCTGTCTACAAGAAGCTCACTTTAAGAACATATATAGACTGAAAGTGAAGAGATGGAAAAATATTCCATGCAAATGGTAAATAAAAGAAAGAAAGTTTGTCTATACTTTTATCTGACAAGGCAGACTTTAAGTAAAAAATTATCACAAGAGATCAGGAAGGTCATTATATAATGACAAAAGGTCAATTCATTAGGAAGATACAGCAAGTATAATTATACATGTACCCAACATCAGAATACTTTAATATATAAAGCAAATATTAACTGAACTAAGGAAAAAATAAACAGCAATTTGATTTAGATCAAAAGACACAAATAGGTTGAAAATGAAATGGTGAAAAATTATTCCATGCAAATAGTATCTAAAAGACATCAGGGATGACTATATAAATATCAAACAAGATAGACTTTAAGTAAAAAAGTCTTACAAGAGACAAAGAAAAACATTATATTGATAAAAGTGTCAATTCACCAAGAAAAGGAAACAATTATAGAGATATATGAACCAAACCACAGAGCTCCCAAATATTTGAAGCGAACATTGACAATATTGACAGGAAAAATAGTTTTACAAAAATAGTAGGAGACTTCAACACACCACATTAAATAATGGACAGAAAAATAAGACAGAAGATTAATAAGGAAATAGAGGACTTGAACAACACCATAAACCAATTAGACCTAACATACATATATAGAACTCTCAACACCTAATGACACCCAACAACAGACTGCTATAGCCATTTTACATAACATATTACTGGAACTTCTTAGCAGAGCAATTAGGCAAGAAAAATAAACAAAAGATTGGAAAGGAAGAAACAAATTTTTCTTTGTTCCCAAATCACATGATTTTATATGTAGAAAAACCAAAAGAATCTACAGAAAACTGTTAGAGCTAATAAAATAATTTAACAAAGTTGTAGGATACAAAACCAATACAAAAATTATACATTTCTGTCAATAAATATGAACAATCACAAAAGAAAATTAATAAAACAATTCAATTTATAATAGTATTTAATGAATAAATGCTTAGGAAAATTTTAATCAAGGAAACTAGAGACTTGTACATCAAAAACTACAAACTATTCTGGAAAAAATAGTACATAACTAAATGGAAAGACATCTCATCTTAATGCACTGGAAGGCTTAATATTGTTTGCATGCCAATAGTTAATACAATATATAGATTCAATGTGTCCCTATCAATATCTCAAAATATTCTCTATTTTGTAGAAATAGAAATACATATCCTAGAATTCTTATGTAATCTAAAGGAACCACAAATAGCCAAAACAACCTTGCAAAAGAAGAATAAATTTGATGGACTCATAGTTCCTGATTTCAAGTCATACTACAAAGCTACAGTAATTAAAGCAGCATGGTACTGGCATAAGAACAGACAATAGATCAATGAAATAAAAGTGAGCCCAGAAATAATCCTTCATATATATGGTCAATTAATTTTCAACAAGGATGCCATTCAATGGGGGAAAGAACAGTCTTATCAACAAAGGTATTGGGAAAACTAGATATCCACATACAAAAGAATAAAGTTTTACCCTTTACTTGTACCATGTATCAAAATAAACTCAACATGGATCAAGGACCTGAATGTTAGAACTAAAACTCTAAAACTGTTAGAGAAAACAGGGTAAAATCTTCATGACATTGGTTGGATTTGGCAAGGATTTCTTGGTTATGACACCAAAGTACAAGCAATAAAAGAAGGAAAAAATAAATTGAATTTCATCAAATTTAAAAGCTTCCAGGCATTAAAAGTCACTATAAAGAGAGTGAAAATTACCTATAGAATGGGAGAAGATATTTGCAAATCAGATATCTGATGACTTAATGTTCAGGATATATAAGGCAATTCTACAACTCTACAACAAATAACCCAATTCATAAATGGGAAAAATAATTTGAATAGACATTTCTCCAAAGAAGATATACAAATGGCCAAAAAACACATGAAAAGATATTCAACATCACTAACCAAATATGGTAAAACTAGAACCCTGATGCATTGCTGGTGTGAATATAAAACAGTGTAGTCATTGTGGAAAAAATGATTGTCGTGCATCAAAAAGTTAAACATAGAATTAACATCCTATCCAAGACTTCCATTTCCATTTATACATCCCAAATCATTTAAAGTAGGGACTCAAATATATTCCTGTACAACAATGTTCATAGCAGCATTGTTCATAATAGTCAAAAGGTGGAAATAACCAAAATGTCCATTGGCAGATAACTAGATAAGCCAAATATGATATATACATGCAATGGAATATTATTAAATGTTATAAAGAAAGGAAATTCGGACACATGTGACAACATGGATGGACCTTGATGATGTTATTCTAAATTAAATAAGCCAGTTACAAAGGGACAAATAATGTACGGTTCCATTTATATGAGGTACCTAGGGTAGTAAGATTCATAGAAGCAAAATTAGAATATAGGTCACCAGGACTGGGAGGAGAGAATGGGAAGTTTTTGAATGGGTAAAGAGTTTCTTCCTGGGATGATTAAAGAATTTTGGCTATTGATGGTGATAATAGTTGCACAACAATGTGAATGTACTTAATGCCATTGAACTTTACATTTAACAGTGGTTAAAATGGTAAATTTCATCATATATATTTTACTGCAATAAAAGAGCAAGGTGAAGAGCAGTACTCATGGAATGCTTCCATTTAAGTGAAAAAAAGAATAACAAATTTTTAAAAAATAAATAACATTTAAAACTTCAAAAACATGAAAATTGTAGAATTTCATTATAAAATATTCATACAATATATTTAAAAATAGAAAGCAAAAATCACAAGTAATTCCCCAGTAGAAATGATCACTCAAAATTTTGATATATATCATATAGAATTTTTAAATGTATATATAAGCACATGTAAGTTTACTCTACGGAGGCAGGATTATAACTTCTTTTTAATCTACATATTAACATTTTTCCATGTCAATGTGTAAAGGTTCATATCACGATTTTAATGACACCATGATATTCCATTGAATGGATATGGCATATTTATTCAACCCCTCCCTGACATTTTAATAACAGTTTTATTACGATATATTCAAAAATTTTAGTCTTTTAAAGTGTACAATTTGGTAGTTTTGACACTATTTACAAGTTGTGCACTCATAGCCACAATTGTAGAACATTTTCTTCAACCTCAAAAGAAACCCTATTCCCATGAGAAATCAATTCCCATTTCCACTCAACCACCTCCAACACTAGGCAACCAATGAGCTATTTTCTGTCTCTATAGATTGGTATATTCTGAACAATTTATATAAATGGAATCATAAATATGTGATATTTTGTGATTGGCTCTTTTCACTTAGCATACTATTTCCAATATTCATCCATGTTGTAAACATATATCAGCCCTTTATTCCTTTTTTCATTAGATACTATTCCATTATTTTATTTTTTAATCTATTTATCTGTTATTGTCAATTGAAAGGCATTTGATTTGCTTCTACTTTTTATCTATTATAAATTATTTTGTTATTAAACATTTGTGTATAAGTTTTTGTGTGAACATATGTTTTTAACTCTCTTGGTTATATGCTAGAAGTGGAATTGCTGGGTCATATGGTAACTCTATGTTTAATTATTTGAGAAACTGCCAAGCTGTTTCCAAAGTGGTTGCAACATTGTACATTTCCCCTAGAAGTATATGAATATTCCTATTTCTCCACAATGTCACCAACACTTGTTATTATCTTGCCTTTTGATTATAGCCATCTTAGTGAATGTGAAGTGATATAGCATTGTGGACTTGATTTGCATTTTTCAGATGGCTAAAATTTTTGAGCTATTTTCATGTGTTTATTGGCCATTTATATGTCTACTTTGGAGAAATTTCTATTAAGATTATTTTTCCTTTATAAATTAGAGTTTTGTCTTTTTATTATTGAACATAATAGTGAGTTACATATTCTAGATATGTCCCATATCAGATATGTGATTTTTAACATTTTCTCCCATTCTGAGATGTCTTTTCATTTTCCTGATGGTGTCCTTTGAAGCACTTTTTCTCATATTTTGATGATTCTAGTTTAAATATTTTTTCTTTAGTTGCTTGAACTTTCTGTATCATATCTAAGAAACTATTGCCTAATCTGAGATCACAGATATCTACACCTATGTTGTCTTCTAAGAGTATTATAGTTTTTGCTATTACCTCTAGGTATCTGATGCATTTTCTTTTAATTTTTTATATGGTATGAGGTAAGGGTTCAACTTCACACTTTTTCATGTGGTTACCCCATTGGCATAGCCCTTTCATTGCACTGGCACCCTTGTTGAAAATCAATTGGCTGTAAATGTGAGAATTTATTTCTGGACTGTCAGTTTTATTTCATTAATCTATGTCTAGCCCAATGACAGTACGACAGCCTTGAATACCACTGCTTTGTAGAAAGTGTTAAAATCTGGAAGTGTTCTCCAATATTGTTCTTTTTCCAGTTTGCTTTGGTAATTCTGGGTCCCTTATATTTACATAAGAATTTTAAAATCAGCTTTAAAATTTCTGCAAATAAGTCACCTGGAATTTTGATAGGGATTGCCTTGAATCTGTAGATAACTTTGGGAAGCATTACCGTCTTAGCAACAATATCACCTTCCAACCCATGAACATGGGATGTTTTACACATGTGTTCCATTTATTTAGTAATTTTGTTTCAAAAATGTTTTGTAGTTTTCAGAGTATGTTTTACATAGCCTTTATTAAATTTATTCTTAAATATTCTATTCTTTTTGGTGTAATTTTAGTGGAATAATTTTCTTAATTTCTCTTTTGGTTTGCACATTGATAGCATTAGAAATACAATTGACTTTTGTATATTGATCTTTTATCCTGAAATCTTAGGCTTTTTTATATACAAGATCATGTCATCTGCAAATAGAGATAGTTTCACTTCTTTCTCTCCAATCTGGATGATTTTTTATTTCATTTTCTTGCCCAATTACCCTGGCTACCACTTCCAGCACAATGTTTAATAGACGTGACAAGAGAGGGTATACTTGTCTTGTCCCTGATCTTAGGGGCAAAGCTTCAGTTTTTTACCATTAAGTTAACTATTGGGTTGGCCAAAAACTGCCTTTGTTTTTTAAGTAAAAATAAAGGACACATTTTTCATTTTCACCAAGAACTCTATTGAACAACATAGTCACACTTTTGTTCCACTACCTTCTGCCATTTTCCAGGCAACTTCATAATTCTATCTTCCCAAAACATTTTATCTTTTTGAGCAAAAACCTGTTCCAGGTGCCTTTTACAGTCTTCCAGGGAATTGAAATATTTTTCATTAAGAGAATTTTGTAAACACCGAAATAAATGGAAATCCAAAGATGCAATGTCTGGTGAATATGGAGGATGAATCAGAACTTCCCAGGCAAGCTGTAACAGTTTTTGCCTGGTCATCAAAGAAACGTGCAGTCTTGCATTATCCTGATAGAAGATTATACATTTTCTGTTGACTAATTCTGGACACTTTTCGTCAAGTGCTGCTTTCAGTTGGTCTAATTGAGAGCAGTACTTGTTGGAATTAATTGCTTGGTTTTCCAGAAGGAGCTCATAATAGAGGACTCCCTTCCAATCCCACCATATACACAACATCACCTTTGGATGAAGAACAGACTTTGGTGTGGTTGGTGGTAGTTCATTTCACTTGCTCCACGATCTCTTTCATTCCACATTATTGTACAGTATCCACTTTTCATCGCCCATCACAATTTGTTTTAAAAACGGCATGCTTGCATTATGTTTCCGTAGAGAATCACATGTGGAAACACAGCACCTTCTCCATACACTGCACAAATCTTTTTTTGTGTTTTTGCATTTTGGTTGCGTTTTTACCTTTTTGAAATATTAAAGCATAACATACCCAAAATGTTGCTTTTTTCTTCCATCTTCAATATTAAAATGGCTACACAAAAATTCACCAATTTTGATGTCTTTTTCTTACATGCACGCTGATATGACAGCTGTCACATACAATCTAACAAAAGTGTTTCAAATGAAGTTATAGAAAACTAAGTGTAACTAGAGCCAACTTATGGAAAAAAAACTGAAAGAATTTTTGGCCAACCCAATATATCAGGTGTGGTTTTTTCATAGCTGCTCTTTATCATGTTGAGGAAATTCCTTTTTTTTTCTGTTTATTTTATTTTATTGAGTAGGGTGTTGCATTTGGTCAACTGTTTTTCCTGAAAGTATTGAAATGGTGATGTGATTTTTCTCCTTTATTCATGTGGTGTATTACATCAACTGGTTGTTTATGCCAAGCCAACCTTGTATTCCTAGGATAAATCCCATTGGTAATGGTGTATAATCTTTTTTATATTGCTGAATTCGGTTTGCTAGTATTTTGTTGAGAATTGTTATGTTTATATTCATAAGAGTTATTGGTCTGTAGTTTTCTTGTGATGTTTTTGTTAGATTTGGTGTGAGGGTAATATTGACCTCATAGAATGAGATGAATAGTGTTCCTGTTTCTTCTCTATTTTGGAAAACTTCATGAAGAGTTGATATTAATTCTTATTCAAATATTTGGTAGAATTTGCCAGTGAATCCATCTGGTCCTGGGCATTTCTTTGGGGAAATCTTTCTCATTACTAATTCAATCTCTGTATTTGTTATATATATATTTTTTTTCCTTGAATTTAATTTATTTTCTTAAACAGTAGATTCTTATTAGTTATTGATTTTATGCAAATTAGTATATATATGTCAATCCCAAACTCCCAATTCATCACACCACCACCCCCTCCCCCGGCCACTTTCCCCACTTTGTGTCCATACGTTTGTTCTCTGCATCTGTGTCTCAAATTCTACCCTGCGAACTGGTTCATCAGTACCATTATTCTAGGTTCCACATATATGCATGAATATACTATATTTGTTTCTCTCTTTCTGACTTACTTCACTCTGTATGACAGTCTTTAGATACATCCACGTATCTACAAATGACCCAATTTCGTTCCTTTATATGGCTGAGTAATATTCCATTGTATATATGTACCACATCTTCTTTATCCATTCATCTGTTGATGGACATTTAGGTTGCTTCCATGTCCTGGCTATTGTAAATAGTGCTGCAATGAACATTGGGGTGCATGTGTCTTTTTGAATTATGGTTTTCTCTGGGTATATGCCCAGTAGTGGGATTGCTGGGTCATATGGGAATTCTATTTTTCATTTTTCAATGAACCCCTATATTGTTCTCCATAGTAGCTGTATCAATTTACATTCCCACCAACAGTGCAAGAGGGTTTCCTTTTCTCCACACCCTCTGAATCATTTGTTGTTTGTAGATTTTCTGATGATGACCATTCTAACCGGTGTGAGGTGAGACCTCATTGTACTTTTGATTTGCATTTCTCTAATAATTAGTGATGTTGAGAAGCTTTTCATGTGCTTCTTGGCCATCTGTATATCATCTTTGGAGAAATGTCTATTTAGACCTTCTGCCCAGTTTTGGATTGCGTTGTTTGTTTTTTAATATTGAGCTGCATAAGCTGTTTTTATATTTTGGCGATTAATCCTTTGCCTGTTGATTTGTTTGAAATTATTTTCTCCCATTCTGAGGGTTGTCTTTTCATCTTGTTTGTAGTTTCATTTGCTGTGCAAAAACTTTTAAGTTTCATTTGGTCCCATTTGTTTATGTTTGTTTTTATTATCATTACTCTAGGAGGTGGGTCAAAAAAGATCTTGCTGTGATTTATGTCAAAGAGTGTTCTTCCTATGTTTTCCTCTAAGAGTTTTACAGTGTCTGGTCTTACATTTAGGTCTCTAATCCATTTTGAGTTTATTTTTCTTTATGGTGTTAGGGAGTGTTCTAATTTCATTCTTTTACATGTAAATTTCTAGTTCTCACAGCACCACTTATTGAAGAGACTGTCTTTTCTCCATTGTATATCCTTGCCCCCTTTGTCATAGATTAGTTGACCATAGGTGGATGGGTTTATCTCTGGGTTTTCTATGCTCGTCCATTGATCTATATTTCTGTCTTTGTGCCAGTACCGTATTGTTTTGATTACTGTAGCTTTGTAGTATAGGCTGAAGTCCAGGAGCCTGATTGCTCCAGCTCTGTTTCTTTCCCTCAAGACCACTTTGGCTATTTGGTGTCTTTTGTATGTCCATACAAAATTTAAGATTTTTTTCTAGTTCTGTAAAAAATGCCATTGGTAATTTGAGAGGGGTTACATTGAATATGTAGATTGCTTTGAGTAGTACAGTCATTTTCACAAAATTGATTCTTCCAATCCAAGAAGATGGTGTATCTCTCCATCTGTTTGTTTCACCTTTAATTTCTTTCATCAGTGTCTTATGTTTTCTGCATACAGGTCTTTTGTCTCCCTAGGCAGGTTTATTCCTAGGTATTTTATTCTTTTTCTTGCAATGGTAAATGGGAGCGTTTCCTTAATTTCTCTTTCAGATTTTTCATCATTAGTGTATAGGAATGCAAGAGATTTCTGTGCATTAATTTTGTATCCTGCCACTTTACCAAATTCATTGATTAGCTCTAGTAGTTTTCTGGTAGCATCTTTGGCATTCTGTATGTATAGTATCATGTCATCTGCAAGCAGTGACAGTTTTACTTCTTCTTTTCCTAATTTGTATTCTTTTTATTTCTTTTTCTTCTATGATTGTCATGGCTAGGACTTCCGAAACTATGTTAAATAGTGGTGAGAGTTGTCATCCTTGCCTTGTTCCTGATCTTAGGGGAAATGCTTTCAGGTTTTCACCATTGAGAATGATGTTTTCTGTGGGTTTGTTGTATATGGCCTTTATTATGTTGAGGTAGGTTCCTTCTATGTCCAATTTCTGTAGAATTTTTATCATAAATATGTGTTGAATTTTGTCAAAAGCTTTTTCTGCATCTATTGAGATGATCATATGCTTTTTCTTCTTCAATTTGTTAATATGGTGTATCACATTGATTGATTTGCGTATATTGAAGAATTCTTGCATTCCTGGGATAAAACCAACTTGATCATGAGGTATGATCCTTTTAATGTGTTCTTGGATTCTGTTTCCTAGTATTTTGTTGAGGATTTTTGCATCTATCTTCATCAGTGATATTGGTCTGTAATTTTCTCTTTTTGTAATATCTTTGTCTGGTTTGGGTATCAGGGTAATGGTGGCCTCATAGAATGAGTTTGGGGGTGTTCCTTCCTCTGCAATTTTTCGGAAGAGTTTGAGAAGGATGTGTGTTCGCTCTTCTCTAAATGTTTGATAGAATTCACCTGTGAAACCATCTGGTCCTGGACTTTTGTTTGTTGGAAGATTTTTTATCACAGTTTCAATTTCATTACTTGTGGTTGGTCTGTTCATAGTTTCTATTTCTTCCTGGTTTAGTCTTTGAAGGTTATACCTTTCTAAAAATTTGTCCATTTCTTCCAGGTCATCCACTTTATTGGCATAGAGTTGCTTGTAGTAGTCTCTTAGGATGCTTTGTATTTCTATGTTGTCTGTTGTAACTTCTCCTTTTTCATTTCTAATTTTATTGGTTTGAGTTTTCTACCCCATTTTTCTTGATGAGTCTGGCTAATGGTTTACCAGTTTTGTTTATCTTCTCAAAGAACCAGCTTTTAGTTTTATTGATCTTTGCTATTGTTTCTATTTCATTAATTTCTGCTCTGATTTTTATGATTTCTTTCCTTCCATTAGCTTTGTGTTTTGTTTGTTCTTCATTCTCTTGTTCCTTTAGGTGTACGGTTAGATTATTTATTTGAGATTTTTCTTGTTTCTTGAGGTAGGCTTGTATAGCTATAAACTTCCCTCTTAGAACTGCATTTTCTGCATCCCATAGACTTTGGATTGTCATGTTTTCATTGTCATTTGTCTCTAGGTATTTTTTGATTTCCTTTCTGATTTCTTCAGTGATCTCTTGGTTATTTAGTAACGTATTGTTTAGCCATGTTTTTGTAATTTTTACGTGTGCTTTTCCCTGTATTTGATTTCTAATCTCATTACGTTGTGGTCAGAAATGATGCTTGATATGATTTCAATTTTCTTAAATTCACTGAGGCTTGATTTATGACACAAGATGTGATCTATCCTGGAGAATGTTCTGTGCACACTTGAGAAGGAAGTGTAATCTCCTGTTTTTGGATGGAATGCCTTATAAATATCAATTAAATCTATCTGGTCTATTGCACTGTTTAAGCTTGTCTTTCCTTTTTAATTTTCTGTTTGGATGATCTGTCCATTGGTGTAAGTGAGGTGTTAAAATCCCCCACTATTATTATGTTACTGTCGATTTCCTCTTTTATAACTGTTAGCAGTTACCTTATGTATTGCAGTGCTCCTATGTTGGGTGCATATATATTTATAATTGTTATATCTTCTTCTTGGATTGATCCCTTGGTCATTACGTAGTGTCCTTCCTTGTCTCTTGTAACATTCTTTAAAGTCTATTTTATCTGATATGAGTATTGCTACTGCAGTTTTCTTTTGATTTCCATTTGCATGGAATACCTTTTTCCATTCCCTCACTTTCAGTCTGTATGTGTCCCTAGGTCTGAAGTGGGCCTCTTGTAGACAGCATATATATGGGTCTTGTTTTTGTATCCATTCAGCGAGCCTGTGTCTTTTGGTTGGAGCATTTAATCCATTCACGTTTAAGTTAATTATTTTATATATGTTCCTCTTACCATTTTCTTAATTGTTTTGGGCTTCTTTTTGTAGGTCCTTTTCTTCTCTTTTGTTTCCCACTTAGAGAAGTTCCTTTAGCATTTGTGGTAGAGCTGGTTCAGTGGTACTGAATTCTCTTAGCTTTTGCTTGTGTGTAAAGCTTTTGATTTCTCCATCGAATCTGAATGAGATTCTTGCAAGGTAGAGTAATCTTGGTTGTAGGTTCTTCCTTTTCATCACTTTAAATATGTCATGCCACTGCCTTCTGGCTTGTTTAATTTCTGCTGAGATATCAGCTGTTATCCTTATGGGAGTTCCCTTGTATGTTATTTGTTGTTTTTCCCTTGCTGCTTTCAATAATTTTTCTTTGTCTTTAATTTTTGCCAATTTGATTACCATGTGTCTTGGCGTATTTCTCCTTGGGTTTATCCTGTATGGGACTCTCTGTGCTTCCTGGACTTGGGTGGCTATTTCCTTTCCCATGTTAGGGAAGTTTTCGACTATAATCTCTTCAAATATTTTCTCGGGTCCTTTCTCTCTCTCTTCTCCTTCTGGGACTCCTATACTGAGAATGTTGTTGCGTTTAATGTTGTCCCAGAGGTCTCTTAGGCTTTCTTCATTTCTTTGCATTCTTTCCTCTTTATTCTGTTTAGCAGTGAATTCCAACATTCTGTCTTTCAGGTCACTTATGTGTTCTTCTGCCTCAGTTATTCTGCTATTGATTCCTTCTAGTGTATTTTTCATTTTACTTATTGTATTGTTCATCTCTGTTTGTTTGTTCTTTAATTCTTCTAGGTCTTTTTTAAACATTTCTTGCATCTTTGATCTTTGCCCCCATTGTTTTTCCGAGGTCCTGGATCATCTTCACTATCATTATTCTAAATTCTTTTTCTGGAAGGTTGCCTATCTCCACTTCATTTAGTTGTTTTTCTGGGGTTTTAACTTGTTCCTTCATCTGATGCATAGCCCTCTGCCTTTTCATCTTGTCTATCTTTCTGTGAATGTGGTTTTTGTTCCACAGGCTGCAGGATTATCTATTATATATTTAAATTGTCAATTTCTTCTTGAGTCACTTTTGATATTTTGTGGCTTTCTTCCAATTTGACCATTTTATTTAAGTCATCGAATTTTCTGGCATATAGTTGTTCATAGTATTCCCTTATAATTATTTTTATTTCTTAGTAGGTTAGTAGCTATGACAGTTCTTTCATTTATTATTTTATTAATTTGAGTCTTCTCTCTCTCTCTCTTTCTCTCTGTCAGTGTACATAATTGTTGCAATTTCATCAATCTTTTTGAAGAATCAAATTTTAGTTTAATTTATTTTCACTTTTCCTTTCTATTCTCTATTTTATTAACTTTTGTTGTGATTTTTTTAGCTTCTTGTTTTGGGTTTGGTTTCTTCATCTTGTTTCAGTGTCTTAAGGTGAACGTGTAGGCTATTGATAATTTCTTTCTTAAGGTAAGCTTCTACTTGTATAAATTTCCCTCTAAGCACTGATTTTGCTGCATCTAATTTTGTTTTCTAAATTTGTCATCTTTTTTGTTTCTCAACTTTTCTTCTGCCTTCTTTTGTATTAAGTGAATATATTCTAGTGTAACATGTTAATTCCTTTATTTTTTTTCACTGTATATTTTTTAAGTTATTTTCTCAGTGGTAGCTCTATCACTCACCATATCCATGTTGACTTTTAAGAATCAACTTCAATTTTATATTAGCTTAATTCCCATTATATATACATACACATTGTTTTATACCATTGTTTCTTAAATGAGTTAAGAAAAAAATATGCATTTATTCTATCTTTTAAAATTATATATAATAATTACCTTTACTGATACTCTCTTGTTTTTCATGTGGATTCATGTTTCCATCAGGGTTTACTTGTTTTTGAACTCAAAAACTGCCTTTAGTGTTTCTTGTTAAGGTGTCAGATAGAAATAAATTCATTCAGTTTTTATTTATCTGGCAGTGTCTTTATTTTGCCTTCATAATGCAAAATATTTTTACTGGCTATAAGATTCTTGGTTGACAGGTTTTTGTTTTTAATTTCAGCACTTTTATTGTCATCTGTGCATTCTGACCCCATTGTTTCTAATAGGAAGCCAGCTTTAATCTAATTGGGGTTACTATACACATTGCAAGTCATTTTTCTTTTGCTGCTTCCTGGGTTTTATCTTTGTCTTTCACTTTCAGTAGTTTTGCTATGATGTGTCTGGGTGTAGATATATCTTTGTATTTACTATTCTTGGAGTTCACTGAGCTCTAGAATGCATAGATTATGTGTTTCAGAAAATCTGAGAACTTTTAAATCATTATTTCTTCACATATTTTTTCTGCTCCTTTTTCTTGCTCCTCTCCTTTTGGTACACCCATTACATGTATTATGGTGTACTTAAGTATGTCATACATTTCTCTGAGGCTCTGTTTATATTTCTTCATTCTGTTTTTTTCTCTGTTTTTGGATTGTATAATATATACTGATCTATTTTCAAATGTGCTCATATTTCTGGCAGTTCAAATCTACTGTTGTTACCCTTTAATTAATTTTTAATTTCCGCTTATTGCAATTTTTCACTCCAGAATTTCTACTTGGTTGTTTTTTTTTTTTTTTATAATTTCCATCACTTCACTTATATTCTCTATTTCATGAGACATTATCTTTATAGCTTTATTTACTTCCTTTAGCACGGTTTCCTTTGGTTCTTTAAACATACTTACAATGGCTACTTTGAAGATTTTGTTAAATCTGACATCCATTCCTTCTTAAAGCCAGTTTCTAATGCCTGATTTTTTCCCTTTGTATTTGTCAATTGTTCTTGTTGTTTTGCTAGTCTCATACTTTTTTGTTTTTAAACTAAACATTCTAGGTAATATGTTATAGCAACTCTGGATACTAATTTTCTTCCCCCTTTCTCTGGGGCTTATTGTTGGTGCCATTTTCTTGCTTATTTTTTTGGTAAATTTCCTAGTGTATTTTGGTGAAATCTGTTTCCCCCAAGTGTGAAGGCTCTATTATCACTTTTCAGAGCATGCGACCCTGGGTATGTGTACTGTCACCCTAGGATAACAGTGATTTTTAGGAAGGCTTTCTTGAACTGTTTATTTTCCTGATCTCTTTTTAAGTTATCTTTTTCATTTGCATTACACCCTGACCATTAGGCTCCATTAATTACTGGTTGATTGTTCTATTGTTTTTGACAGTGGCCTGAAGCAAAAATCACTCAACAGTCCAATCCAGTTATGTTAAGTTGAGGGTAGTTTATGAGGCTGGTCTTTGATAAGTGTTCTGACCCCATGATGTTTCTTCTTAGTTGTCTATCTGCTTCTTTCTGGTGAACTAACTGGTCTATGGTTTTGCTTTTGCTCTTAATTAAGAGGAGCTATTTTATTCTTTCAAGGGTACCTTTAGTCTTAAAATTCCCTACATTCTGTTTCAAATAAAATCAGTTGCTTTGAGAAAAGCTTGGGGAATCTATTTTCTTATGGACTGCTTCTTTCCCAGGAAAAACTCTCTGAGTACTTGGTGAGGTGGTAGTATTTGATTATCTTACCTTCCATATACCAATGAGTTTGGGTGTGGGCAACCAGAATTCCAGTATTTTTGGCTTTCCATGCCTCAGGTACAGCCTCCATCCTATAGGTAGGTTTTGGGTGGAGGAAAGGAGCCCGAAACCTCTTGGCTACACTCACCAGGAATTTGGCTGCTTCTGTCTGGAATGAAAGGAACTGATACAATCTGGTAGCTTGCCCCTATGGCAAACACTGACTGTGAACCAAGGGGAGAAGGAATCTTATTTTCTCAACCACACTTGCTCAGTGAAAGTTCCATAAAGATGGGCTGGGAGAGGAAAGGGAGTGAGTGGGATGAGGCTCAAATATTGCAGACTTTGGTCATTACCACTGACATTTAAATTTTCTTGAATATATGTTTCCTCATTTGTTACTTGCCCTTAAGGAAATTTCCACAGACTTCAAATGCTTTTTAGAAAACAATATTGGTCAACTTTGCTTGTTCTGCTGGGGAATGGGTCCATGGAGCACCTCAGGTTGTCATACCAGATGTGAAACTCTCAATGTGGTTTTGTTTTTCATTTCCCTAATAACTTATATTTAGCATTTTATATATTTATTAGCCATATGTATCTCTAAATTGGTAAAATATATATTCAAAAACTGCCTGTTTTTGAATGGGGTATTTGTGATTTTTCTTATAGAGCTGTCAGAATTCTTTATATATTCTGGATACCAGATCCTTATTACATAAATGGTCTGCAAGTACTTCCTTCCTTTCAGTGGGTTGTCTTTTTACGTTCCTAATGGTATTCTTTGAAGAACCAAATTTTCTAATTTTGATGAAGTCCAAATTATCTATTTCTTTCTTTTGCCATATATGACTATTTTTCAATCTAGAAACCATTGTCTAATGCAAGTGTATAAAGATTTACTCTTAGGTCTTCTTCTAATAGCTTTATATTTTTAGCTATTTCATTAGGTCTCTGGACCATTTGAAGTTAATTTTTTTAAATGGTGAGAGGAAGGAGTACTACTACATTCTTTTGGACATAGGCTTATTGAAAAGACTATTGCCATTGAAATTTCTTAGCATTCATCAAAAATCAACTAAGAATAAATATCAGAGTTTATTCTAGACTCATAATTCTGACCTATAAGCACATTTTTATGTCACTACCACAGGGTCTAGATTACTGTAGCTTTATAGTCAAACTTGACATCAAGTAGCATAAGTTTTCCAACTTTGTTTTTCTCCATCAATATTGTGTTGATTGTTCTTAGCATTTTGTTTCTCCATAAAATCTTTAGTATTAATTCACAAAATAACTTGCTGAGATTTTGATAGAGATTGCATCCAAGTTCTGTACTTCTTGTAATAATTTTTTAGATTGGACAGCTTGAGTACTTCAATTTTTTTTTTTCCTTTTTCAAGGCAGTTTTTGGCTACTATGTGTTACTTTAAATTCCAGGATCTGTTTTTCAATTTTTGAAAAACTGAAATCTGATTTTGATAGGAATTTCTTCGAATCTATAGATCAATATGGGAATTATTGCCATCTAAAAATATTGTTTTCCAATACATGAATATTGAAAGTTTTTCCATTTAGTTAGATCTTCTTGCATTTTCAACAATGGTTTATAGTTTTCATTGTAAAAGTCTTGCACTACTTTGAAATATTTATTCCTAAGTGTTTTATTATTTTTCATGTTTTATAAATGGAATTGTTTTGTTAACTTTAGAGTCTTCACTGCTAGTGTACATATACAATTGAGTTTTGTATATTCACCTACTATTCTGCAACCTTCTGGAACTCTATTTGTTCTGTGGTATTGTTCAGGCTTTCTATTTTGGTCATCTTCTGCCTAGTATTTTCCTTTATCGAATTGCTATATGAAGGCCTCTAACTATTATTGTTTAGTTGTTGTTTTCTCCCTTCAATTCTGTAAGTTTGCCTCACATATTTTGAGGTCTGTTATTAGATGCATATATAGGTATACCTCATTTTATTGCACTTCACAGATACTTCATTTTTTAAAAATTGTGTTAAGCAAGTCTATCAGCATTATTTCTCCAGTTGAATTTACTCACTTCATGTATTTGTGTCACATTTTAGTAATTCTCACAATATATCAAACTTATTATATTTGTTATGGTGATCTGTGATCAGTGATTTTTGATGTTACTATTCTAATTGTTTTGGGACACAATGAATTACACCCATATTAGGTGGCATACTTAAATGATAAGTGGTGTTTGTATTCTTACTGCTCCCTGTGGCTATTCCCCCATCCCTCTCCCTCTCCTCAGGCATCCCTATTCCTGATACAATGATATTGAAATTAGGTCAATTAATAGTTTTATGAAGACCTCTGAATGTTCAAGTGAAAGGAAGAGTCACATCTCCTACATTAAACCAAAAGCTATAAATGATTAAGCTTAGTGAGGAAGGCATGTCGAAAGCTGAGATAAGCTGTAAAGTAGGCTTCTTGCACCTAAGTTGTGAATGCAAAGGAAAATTTTTGAAGGAAATTAAAAGTGCTACTCTATGAACAAACAAAAGATAAGAAAGTGAAACAGTGTTTTTATGATATGGAGAAAATTTTACTGATGTGTGTAGAAGATCAAACCAGCCACAATATTCCTTCAAGCCAAAGCCTAATACAGAACTAAGGCCTAACTCACTTCAATTCTATGAAGACTGAGAGAGGTAAGGAAGCTGCAGAAGAAAAGTTTGAAGCTAATGAAGTTTGTCTCATGAGGTTTAAAGAAAGAAGCCATTTCCATAACATAAAAGTGCAAGGTGAAGCAGCAAGTGCTGAGTAGAGCTGCACAAATTATCCAGAAAGTCTAGCTAAGATAATACAAAAAGGTGATACACTCAATGAAGGTTCTCAATGTAGACTAAACAGTCTTGTCTTGGAAGGTACCATCAAAGACTTTCATAGCTAAAGAGGAGAAGCCAATGCCTGTATTCAAAGTTTCAAGGGAGAAACTAGCTCTTTTGTTTGGGACTAATGGATCTGCTGACTTTAAGTTGAAGCCTATTCTCCTTTACCATTCCGAAATTCCTAGAGCCTTTAAAAATTGTTAGAACTCTACTCTGCCTGTGCTCTCTAAATGGAAAAGCAAAGCCTGGATGATGGTACATCTGTTACAATATGGTTTACTGAATATTTTAACCCCATTGTTGAGACCTACTGCTCAGAAAAAAAAAGAATCTTTTCAAAACATTACTACTCATTGACAATGTACCTGGTCACCCAAGAGCTCTGATAGAGATGTACAATGAGAATAAGGTTGTTTTCATGCCTGCTAACACAATGTCCTTTTTGCAACCCACGCATCAAATAGTAATTTTGACTTTCAAACCTTATTATTTAATAAATGCATTTTGTAAGCTATAGCTGCCAAAGATAGTAATTCCTCTGATGGATCAGAGCAAAGTAAATTAAAAACTTTCTGGAAATGATTCATCATTCTAGATGTCATTAAGAACATTCGTGATTCATGGGAAAAGGTCAAAATATCAACATTAACGGGAGTTTGGAAGAAGATTTCTATCCTCATGGATGACTTTGAGGGGTTCAAGACTTCAGTGGGGGAAGTAATTGCAGATGTGGTGGAAATAGCAAGAGAACTAGAATTAGAAGTGGAGCCTAAAGACGTGACTGAATTGCTGTAATCTCATGATAAATGACTGATTAGCTGCTTCTTCTGGCTGAGCAAAGAAAGTGGTTTCCTGAGATGAAACCGACTCCTAGTGAAGATGCTGTGAGGATTGTTGATATGATAAAGGGTTTAGAACATTACATAAACTTACTTGATAAACCAGTGACAGGATTTGAGAGCACTGATTCCAATTTTGAAAGAAGTTCCAGACTGTGTGAAATGCTATCAAACAGCATTGCATGCTACAGATAAATCATGAAAGGAAAAGTCAATTTATGAGGCAAACTTCACTGTTGTCTTATATATTTATTTTATTTTATTTTATTTACTTTTTTGGCCTTGCCATGCGGCTGTGTGATCTTAATTCCCTGATCACAGATTGAACCTGGGCCCTCAGTAGTGAAAACACAAACCGCTGAACTGCCAGGGAATTTTCCATTGTTGTCTTATATTAATAGATTACCACAGCCACCCCAATCTCCAGTAACCACCACCCTGATCAATCAGCATCCATCAATATTGAAGAAAGATCCTCCACAAGCAAAAAGTTCACAACTTGCTGATGGCTCAGATAATGATTATCATTTTTTTAACAATATATTTTTTTTAAAAAATTGAAGTATGTACGTAGTGCTTTTTAGACATAATGCTATTGCAACCTTAATAGTCTAGTGTAGTATAAACATAAATTTGATATGCATGAAGAAACCAAAAATTTCATGTGACTAAGCTTACTGTAATATTCACTTTATTGTGGTGATCTGGAACTGAACCCACAGTATCTTCAAGGAATGCCTGTACCCTTTACAAGACACCTCCTTATTTACTCCTCTCCCATCTCAATCCCTGGTAATCACCACACATTCTACCTACTCCCTTACTCTCTATTTGTAAGACTCCAGGTTTGTGGGGGTTTTGTTGTTTGTTTTGTTTTGTATTTAGAATCCACATAAAAGTATTTGTTTTTCTGTGTCTCACTTATCTCACATAGCATAATGTCCTTTGGTCTCTTCAGTGTTGCAAATGGCAGAATTTCCTTTTTTAAGGCTGAATAATATTCCACTGCATATATTATATATATGTGTGTATAACATTTTATATATAACATATATGTACTATACATAGATAATCCTAAAGATGCCACCAGAAAACTACTAGAGCTAATCAATGAATTTGGTAAAGTTTCAGGATACAAAATTAAATCACAGAAATCTCTTGCATTCCTATACACTAACAACAAAAGCTCAGAAAGAGAAATTGAGGAAACTATCCCATTCACCATTGCAAGAAAAAGAATAAAATACCTAGGAATAAACCTACCTAAGGAGGTAAAACACCTGTACTCAGAAAACTAGACACTGATGAAAGAAATCAAAGATGATACAAACAGATGGAGAGATATACCTTGTTTTGGATTGGAAGAATCAACACTGTGAAAATGACTATACTACTCAAAGCAATCCCTATCAAATTACCAATGGCATTTTTTACAGAACTAGAACAAAAAATCTTAAAATTTGTATGGAGACAAAAAAGACCCCGAATAGCAAAAGCAATCTTGAGGGAAAAAAAATGGAGCTGGAGGAATCAGGCTCCCTGACTTCAGATTATACTACAAAGCAACAGTAATTAAGACAATATGGTACTTGCACAAAAGCAGAAATATATATCAGTGGAACAGATAGAAAGCCCAGAGATAAACCCATGCACCTATGGTCAACTAATCTATGACAAAGGAGGCAAGGATACACAATGGAGAAATAACAATCTCTTCAATAAGTGGTGCTGGGAAAGCTGGACAACTACATGTAAAAGAATGAAATTAGAACACTCCCTAACACCATAAAGAAAAATAAACTTAATATGTATTAGAGACCTAAATGTAAACCAGACACTATAAAACTCTTACAGTAAAACATAGGAAGAACACTCTTTGACATAAATCACAGCAAGATCTTTTTGAGCCACCTCCTAGAGTAATGGAAATAAAAACAAAAATAAACAAATGGGACCTAATGAAACATAAAAGCTTTTGCACAGCAAAGGAAACTATAAACAAGATGAAAAGACAACCCTCAGAATGGGAGAAAATATTTGCAAATGAATCGATGGAAAAAGGATTAATCTCCAAAATATATAAACAGCTCATACAGTTCAATATTAAAAAAACAAACAACCCAATCCAAAAATGGGCAGAAGACCTAAATAGACATTTCTCCAAAGAAGACAAACAGATGGCCAAGGGGCACATGAAAAGCTGCTCAACATCACTAATTATTAGAGAAATGCAAATCAAAAGTACAATGAGGTCTCACCTCACACCGGTTAGAATGGTCATCATCAGAAAATCTAGAAACAACAAACGCTAGAGAGGTTGTGGAGAAAAGGGCACCCTCCTACACTCTTGGTGGGAATGTAAACTGATAGAGCCACTATGGAGAACAGTACGGAGGTTCTCTAAAAACAAACAAAAAAAATAGAATTCCCATATGACCCAGCAATCCCACTCCTGGGCATATACCTAGAGAAAGCTGTAATTCAAAAAGGCACGTGCACCCCAATGTTCATTGCAACACTATTTACAGTATCCAGGTTATGGAAGCAATCTAAATGCCCATCGACAGATGAATGGATTAAGAAGATGTGGTACATATATACTATGGAATATTACTCATCCATAAAAAGGAACGAAATTGGGTCATTTGTAGAGACATGGATGGACCTAGAGACTGTCATACAGAGTGAAGTAAGTCCCAAAGAGTAAAACAAATATCATGTTAATGCGTACATGCGGAATCTAGAAAAATGGCACAGATGAACCAGTTTGGAAGGCAGAAATAGAGACACAGATGTAGAGAACAAACGTATGGACACCAAGGCGGAAAGCAATGTGGATGGAGTGGTGGTGGGATGAATTGGGAAATTGAGATTGACATATATACACTAATATGTATAAAATAGATAATTACTAAGAACCTGCCAGATAACAATAAGTAAATAAAATTAAAAAAACATATATGGGGCTTCCCTGGTGGCGCAGTGGTTGGGAGTCTGCCTGTCGATGCGGGGGACGTGGGTTCATGCCCCGGTCTGGGAGGATCCCGCGTGCCGCGGAGCAGCTGGGCCCGTGAGCCGTGGCTGCTGGGCCTGCGTGTCCAGAGCCTGTGCTCCACAGCGGGAGAGGCCACAGCAACGAGAGGCCTGCATACCGCAAAAAAGGAAAACAAACAAACAAACAAACAAACAAAAATATATGTGTCACATTTTTTTTCATTCATTCATCCATCAATGAACACTTAGTTTGTTTCTGTATCTCAGCTACCATGAATAATGCTGCAATAAACATATAAGTGGATATACCTCTTTGATATAGGGATGTTACTTCTTTTGGACATGTAGCCAGAATAGGGAAATGGTAGTTTAATTTTTAATTTTTTTGAGTAATCTGCATACTGTTTTCCATAATGGCTGTACCAATTTACATTCTCACCAACAATGTACAAAGGTCCCTATTTCTCTACGTACTCACCAACACATTATCATTTGTACTTTTGATGATAGCCATTCTAACAAGTGTTAGATATTTTGTGGTTTTGATTTGCTTTTCCATGATGATTAGTGGTGCTGAGCATACTTTCAAATACCTGTTGGTCATTTGTGTGTCTTCTTTGGGAAAGGATCTATTCAGGTTCTGAACCCATTTTTAATTGGATTATTTGTTTTATTGGTCTTGACATTTAGAGTTCTTTATATATTTTGGATATTACCCCTGTATAGTATGTGTGGTTTGCAAATATTTTATCCCTTCCACAGGTTGCATTTTCATTTGTCTGGTCGTTTCTTTTTCAGTACAGAAACTCTTTAGTTTGATGTTGTTTCACCCACTTGTTTATTTTTACATTTGTTTTCTGTGCTTTTTAGTGTCAAACGCAAAAAATGATCATTGGCAAGATCATCGACGAGGAGCTTTCCACCTATTTTCTTTTCCAAAGTTTTTATGGTTTCAGGGCTTATATTTAAGCCTTTAATCCATTTTCAGTTGAAATTTTGTGTATAGTGTAAAATAAGACTGCAATTTTACTCTTCTGAATGTGAATATCCAGTTTTCCTAACACCATTTATTGAAAAGACTATCCTTTCCCCATTGTGTATTGTTGGTGCCTTTGTTGAAGGTTATTTGACCATATATGTGTAGGTTTGCTTCTGGGATTTCTATTGTGTTTTATTGGGCTATGTGTCTTCTTCTATGTCAGTACCATACTGTTTTGATTACTGTACCTTTGTAATACAGTTTGCAATCAGAGAGTGTGATGCCTCCTGCTTTGTTCTTCTTTATCAAGATTGCATGGTCTATTCATGCTGTTTTTTGCTTCCCTACAAATTGTAGGATTGTATTTTCTATTTCTACGAAAATTGCCATTGGAATTTTGATAGAGAGTGCATTAACTCTGTATATTGCTTGAAGTAGTACCAAATATTTTATTCTTTTCATGCTATTGTAAATGGGATTTTCTTAATTTCTTTTTTAGCTCATTCATTGTTAATATATAGAAATGCAACTGATTTTTGTATGTTGATTTTGTATCCTGCAACTTTTCTGACTTAGTTTATTGTTTTAACATTTTTTGTGGAGTCTTTAGAATTTTCTAAGTGAAATATCATGTCATCTGCCGAGACAACTTTATTTCTTCATTTCTGATTTGGACAGCTTTTATTTTTTTAAATTAATTTTTATTGTAGTATAATTGCTTTACAATGTTGTGTTAGTTTATACTGTACAGCAAAATGAATCACCTATACATATACATATGTCCACTCTTTTTTGGATTTCCTTCCCATTTAGGTCACCACAGTGCATTAAGTAGAGTTCCCAGTGCTCTAGAGTATGTTCTCATTAGTTATCTATTTTATACATAGTATCAATAGTGTATATATGTCAATCCCAATCTCCCAATTCCTCCCACCTCCACCTTCTCCTTTGGTATCCATACATTAGTTCTCTACATCTGTGTCTCTACTTCTGCTTTGCAAATGCAATCACCTATACCATTTTTCTAGATTCCACATATACGCATTAATATATGATATTTGTTTTTCTCTTTGTGACTTACTTCACTCTGTATGGCAGTCTCTAGGTCCATCCACGTTTCTACAAGTGACCCAATTTCATACCTTTTTATGGCTGAGTAATATTCCATTATATATATGTACCATATCTTCTTTATCCATTCCTCTGTTTATGGATATTTAGGTTGCTGCCATGTCCTGGCTATTGTAAATAGTGCTGCAATGAACATTGGGGTTCCTGTACCTTTTTGAATTATGGTTTTATCTGGGTATATGCCCAGGAGTGGGATTGCTGAATCATATGTTAATTCTATTTTTCATTTTTAAAGGAACTTCCATACAGTTCTCCATAGTGGCTGGATCAATTTACATTCCCACCAACAGTGCAGAAGGGTTCCCTTTTCTCCACACCCTCTCCAGCATTTATTGTTTGTAGATTTTTTGATGATGGTCATTCTGACTGGTGTGAGGTGATACCTCATTGTAATTTTGATTTACATTTCTCTAATAATTAATGATGTTGAACATCTTTTCATGTGTTTGTTGGACAGCTGTATGTCTTCTTTGGAGAAATGTCTATTTAGATCTTCCACCTATTTTTTAAGTGGGTTGCTTGTTTTTTTGACATTGAGCTGCATGAGCTATTTGTATATTTTGCAGGTTAATCCCCTGTTGGTTGCTTCATTTGCAAATATTTTCCCCCATTCTGAGGGTTGTCTTTTCATTTTGTTTATGGTTTCCTTTGCTGTGCAAATGCTTTTAAGTTTAATTAGGTCCATTTGTTTATTTTTGTTTTTATTTTCATTACTCTAGGAGGTAGGTCAAAAAAGATGTTGTGATTTATGTCAAAGAGTGTTATGCCTATGTTTTCCTCTATGAGTTTTATAGTGTCTGGCCTTACATTTAGGTCTTTAATCCATTTTGTGTTTATTTTTGTGTATGGTGTTAGTGGGTGTTTTCATTTCATTCTTTTACATGTAGCCGACCAGTTTTCCCAGCACCATTTATTGAAGAGGTTGGCTTTTCTCCATTGCATATTTTTGCCTCCTTTTTCATAGATTAGGTGACCATAGGTGTGTAGGTTTA
The DNA here is from genome assembly GCF_011762595.2 of Tursiops truncatus. NCBI lineage: Eukaryota > Metazoa > Chordata > Mammalia > Artiodactyla > Delphinidae > Tursiops > Tursiops truncatus. The sequence continues at coordinate 74,918,604 of NC_047055.1, read as the reverse complement.
TCTCTGGGCTTTCTCTCATTTTCCATTGATCTATAGTTATGTTTTTGTGCCAGTACCATACTCTCTTGATTACTGTAACTTTGTAGTATATAGCCTGAAGTCAGGGAGACTGATTCCTCCAGTTCCGTTTTTCTTTCTCAAGATTGCTTTGGGTGTTCAGGGTCTTTTGTGTTTCCATACAAATTAAAAAAATTTTTTCTAATTCTTTGAAAAGTGCCATTGGTAATTTGATAGGGATTGCATTGACTCTGTAGATTGCTTTGTGCAACATAGTCATTTATATCTTTTTTTCCTTAATTTCTCTGGGTTGTACCATGTTGAACAGAACTGGCAAGAGTGGGCATCCTTGTCTTGTTTCTGTATTTAGAGGAAAAGCTTTCAACTTTCAGCAGTGAATATGATGTTAGCTAAGGGCCTGTCATATATACCCTTTATTATGTTGAGGTACATTCATTCTGTAACAAATTTGTTTAGAGTTTTTATCATGAAAGAAGGTTGCATTTTGTGCAATGCTTTTTCTGCATATTTTGAAATGATCATATGATTTTTTATCTTTCATTCTGTTCATGTTGCATATCAAATTTATTGATTTACATATGTTGAACCATCCCAGGGCTAAATCTCACTTGATCATGGTGTATCATCTTTTTAATGTGTTGTTGAATTGGTTTGGTAGAATTTTCTTTAGGATTTTTGCACCTATGTTCATCAGGGATATTGGCCTGTAATTTTCTTTTCTATCAATGGTCTTGTCTACCTTTTGGTATGAAGGTAATTTTCAACTTATAAAATGAGTTTGGGGGTGTTCTTTCCTCTTGATGCTTTGGGAAGTCAAGCTATCTGGTAGTGGTCTTTTCTTATTGGGAGTTTGTTTGTTTTTTTGCGGTATGCAGGCCTCTCTCTGTTGTGGCCTCTCCCGTTGCAGAGCACAGACTCCGGACGTGCAGGCTCAGTGGCCATGGCTCATGGGTCCAGCTGCCCTGTGGAATGTGGGATCCTCCCGGACTGTGGCATGAACCCGTGTCCCCTGCATCGGCAGGTGGACTCTCAACCACTGTGCCACGTTTATTGGGAGTTTTTGATTACTGATTCAATCTCAGTAATTATTGGTCTATTCAAATTTTCTGTTTCTCCCTGAATCAATCTTGGTATGCTGTATGTTTGTAGCAATTTGTCAATTTCTTCTGGGTTATCCAATTTGTTATCATATGCTTATCTTATAATATTTAGTATTCCTATCATATCAGTTGGAATGCCTCATCTTGAATTTCTGATTTTATTTAAGTCTTCTCTCCTTTTTTGTAATCTAGTAAAGGATTGTCAATTTTGTTTATCTTACAGAAAACCTACTCTCAATTTACTTTAACTTTTTATTGTTTTTATAGCTTCTTTCATTTATTTCTTCTCTGATATTTAAACATTTCATCTGTTAATTTTGTGCTTAGTTTTTTCTCCATTTTCTTATTTCTTAAGGTATATAATGTTCGGTTGTTTATTTGAGATTTTTTCTTAATAAAATGTTCATCACTATGAAAATTCCTTTTTAGAATTGATTTTACTGCACTCCATAAATTTTAGCATGATATGTTTCCCTTTTGTTTGTCTCAAGATTTTTAAAATTTCTCTTTAGATTTCTTCTTTGATGCCCTGGTTGTTCAGGTGTGTATTATTTAAGTTCCAAATATTTGTGGATGTTTCAGTTTCTGTCATTTTACTGACTTCTACTTTTATAACATTGTGGTCACAAAAAAGATACTTGATATGATTTCAGTCTTAAATTTGTTAAGACGTGTTTTCGGTCATAAGATACAATGTATCCTTGAGAATGTTCTGTGTGCAATTGAGAAGAATGTGTATGCTGCCGCTGGATGGAATGTTATATATATGTCTATTAAGTCTCTTTGATTTAAAGTGCAGTTCAAGTCCAGTATTTCTTTATTGATTTTCTCTCTGCATGATCTATGCATTGTTGAAAGTGGGGTATGGAAGTCCCCTACTATTATTTTATTGCTATATATTTCTCCCTTTATTTCTGTTAATATTTGCTTTACATACTTAGGTCCTCTGATATTGGGCACATCTTGTTGTCTTCCTTTGTGATTTGATTTTTTTTTGTAATGTCATGCTTTGATTTACTTCTCTTTTTCTTTTTTTTGTATCTACTATAGGTTTTTTCTTTGTGGTTCCCATAAGGCTTACATAAAATACCTTATAACAGTCTACTTAGGTTGATAATTTAATTTTGATAGCAGGCTGAAACTAAACTTTTACTTTCTTCCACCCATATTTCATTCACTTTTTTTGAAGTATGTCACTTTAATTTACTTATTTTATTTTATTTTTTTACATCTTTATTGGAGTATAATTGCCTTACAATGGTGTGTTAGTTTCTGCTTTGTAACAAAGTGAATCAGTTATACATATACATATGTTCCCATATGTCTTCTCTCTTGTGTCTCTCTCCCTCCCACCCTCCTTATCCCACCCCTCTAGGTTGTCACAAAGCACCGAGCTGATGTCATTGTGCTATGCGGCTGCTTCCCACTAGCTATCTATTTTACGTTTGGTAGTGTATATATGTCCATGCCACTCTCTCAGTTTGTCACAGCTTACCCTTCCCCCTCCCCATATCCTAAAGTCCATTCTGTAGTAGGTCTGTTTGATGTCACAATGTACATTTTTTATTGTGTATCCATTAACAAATTATTGTAGCTTTCCTATTTCTAATATTTTGTATTTTAACCTTTATCCTAGAAGTTAAAGTGATTTACACACCACCCTTAGAGTATTAGAATAGTCTGAATTTGACTATACACTTATTTTAACAGTGAGGTTTTTTTACTTCCATATGTTTTCATGTTACTAATTAGCATCTTCTCAATTCAGCTTGAAGTCCCTTTGGCATTTCTAGTAAGACAGGCTTAGCGGTGTTGCAGTCTCTCAGCTTTTATTTATCTGGGAAAACTGTTATTTTTCTTTCATTTATGAAGGATAACTTTGCCAGTTAAAATATTCTCTTTTTTTACATTTATTTTTTCTTTAGGTATTTGAATACGTTATACCACTCTCTACTTGCCCACAAGGTTTCTGCTGAGAAACCACAGATAACCTTACAGGAGTAAACCACATCTTTAAGCAATCTTCTAGTAGTTTTAAGGGCATAGTACACTGAACCCATAACTCGACAGTCAAAATTCACTCATTCCACAACTATTTGTTGTATACAACAAGTCTCTTTGCTTTTGGTGATTTCAAAATTACCTTTTCCTTTAATTTTTGATTATTTGATTATAATGTGTCTCAGATAAGTCATCTTTGGGTTGAAACTGTTTAGGTATCTCTGAGCTTTATGTAACTAGATGTCCATATCTCTCCTCAGATTTGGGAAAATTTTAGCCATTATTTCTTTAAATAATCTTTATGCTCTCTTTCTTTGTCTCTTCTCCTTCTGGAAGTCCCATAATACATGTATTACTTTTTTGATGTTGTCCCATATCTCTCCTCATATATGGGAAGTTTTCAGCCATTATTTATTTAAATAAGCTTTATGCTCACATGCTTTGTCTGTTCTTCTTTTGGAAGAACCATAATACATGTTTTTGTTTTTATGATGTTGTTCCATTAATCCCATAAGTGTTATTCATTCATTTTCATTCTTTTTTCTTCTCTGACTGGATAATTTTAAATAAACTCTGCTATCGTTCACAGATTCTTTCTTCTGCTTAATCAAGTCTGTTGTGGATACTTTCTATGGCATTTTTCATTTCATTCATTGTATTCTTTAGCTCCAGAATTTCTATATGGTTCCTTTTTATGATGTCTACTTTTTGCTGAACTTATGATTTTGTTCATGTATTATTTTCCCAATTTCATTGAGTTATTTAACTGTGTTATGTTGTAGCTATTTGAGCTTCCTTAAAAAAAATTGTTTTGAATTCTTTGCTGGGCAATTTGTAGATCTCTATTCCTTTGGGGTCAGTTACTGGAAAATTATTATGTTCCTTACATGGAAACATGTTTCCTTGGTTTTTTTTTTTTTTTTTTTTTTTTTTTTTTTTTTTTTTTTTTTTTTTTTGCGGTAGGCAAAAATTCCCTTTCCGACCAGTTGAACATTTAACATTCAGCCACAGAACCATGCTTGGCATGCTTGCTGACCAGATAGAGATTATAAGAGGAATAAATGATTTAAAAAATAACCAAAATTTCCAACTTACAACTTGCTAAGAGGGTGGATCTTATAGTAAGTGTTTTAATTACAAAAAAATAGTAATAATAAAAGGAGTAGGAGGTAACTTTAATGGCTATGTCTATGGCATTGGTGGTAATGGTTTCACTGCTTTGTATTTATATTCAAACTCACTGAGTTGTATATATTAAATATGTACAAATTTTGCTTCAATAAAGTGATTTAAAAATAAAATTCACCATTGATAGCAAAAAGGAAGTAACCATATTCATATTAGCTACCATTTATTGAATATCTACAATGGGCCAGGTAATGCCACCCAGCATTTTGAGTCCCTGTTCTAGCCTTTCTCTAGGTACAATCTTCCCCACAGAGTGAATAGTCTACAAGGACAAGGGGACATGCCCACAAAGAGACTACACCTCTTCTTTCAGACCACATTCCAGGGGCCCACATGTGCACATGCAAGGCCCTTCTCAGTATAGAGCAGAGCCAATCATGGGAAGATAAAAGGGATGTACTGAAGGCTGAGAGATAGCTCTCCCACATGCCAGCACATTTTGGCATGGAACTATCAGAAGTACAAGAATTCTACATTCGAATCTGGGCTTCAAAGTTGTTATAAAGATGTATTTGTCAAAGTAGGAGATATTAACATTTTATTTAAGTTAGTCAACTTGATTAATAACCTGTAAATATTTAGACATATGATATATGGACCTCCATTTCTATTCTTGATCCAAGCTCTACAAATGTTAAAGGCAGAGCACCTGTGTTATCAGAGCTTGTGCATATATATGATTTCATTTAAGCCTCATAACAAACCATCCTGTGTAGCTAAGAGTTACTAACCTATTTTACATTTTGTAAGGGAGGAGATTTTGAAGAACAAGGGTTATCCCCACTCTCAAATACTATAAATGACTTGAAGAGAAAGAATATCAAAAAGGACCCTGAATTTGACAAGAAGTTTTTAAATACAATCTTCAAGAATTCATTAGATTAGTGGAGTTTGAAACTAGATTGTCTAACAGAAAGAGCACAAGTGGTTGGAAATAGAGACATCCAGTTGGGGGCTTCTCTTTGAAGTTTGGCAATAAAAGGAGGAAGTATGCCTGTCTATTGTAGAGGATATCAAATCATGTGTGAAGTCAGTGTGAGGAGAAAAAGTGAAGACACTTTAGGAAATAAAGATGAATGTTAGGAGAAGATGTATCTCAGCAGAGAGTGGCAGAGTGTTCAGCAGACACTAGTGTCTTATCTGCTCCAGGCGATGGGGTCTCTCGAATTGTGCACATGCATGGCATGGTCCTAGATCTTAAAGAGGGTGGGAAATATTAGTCAAGTGAGATAATGCCAAGTAAACAAACAATTATAGTACAAGCTAATGAGTGTTTTGATGGGGGTAAGCAAGAACAAGAGGAGAGTGAGTTGACTTAGCTGGTATTACATCTCATAATTAGACTACTCCAGCAAGGCAATGCTGGTAAGTAGAAAAACAATATATCTCACATTTTGCTACCAAGTTGGGAAGTTGAAGAAACAGCTGTAGTATTGAGGTAGAACACTGAATGGCCAAATTTGCAAGTTCATATAACCCAAATTATGCTAGTGTAGATAATATTCTACAAAGCAAAAGGGGAAGGTTAAATTTCAAGATTCTTTTGTATTTTTTATGCATGCCATCAACCAATATTTACTGACTTAGGTCCTATGTGAGGACTTATCTTTCAGTGGGGCAAGGAAACAGAAGAGAACCAAATAGTGTGATCAGTACCCTGAGAGAGGGGAGCACAGGGTACTGTGGGAGCTCTAGGGACTTAGATAGCTCTGGTACTTACATTTCTCCTCATTCGCATATATTTCCATGCCCTAGCTCAGGTAAGTTAAAATGGTCTTTTCCTAGATAAACCCTATATACCTTGAAAGAAGCCAAACACAGGTGCTTGAGAGTATTTCCTGAGTTGGCCTTTGGGATGACGGTTACTAGCCTGTGATCTCAGTGTGTTATGGATAACACATCCTGGAGAGCTACAACAATCAGGAAATGGGTTACACCTACCTCTTGAGGATCTGAGGGGTAATTCCAACAGCTGGAGTGAACACGGTTCCTGTATTCAAAATCAGTGATAAGAGTTACAAATCAGGATCAGATATTTGAGTCTTAGGTTCCCCACTTGTAAAATGGCAGGGAATAAGGAGGGCACAGTCCTCATCCTACCTACTGCAGAGATCTTTATGGATGTTGAGATAATGAAAGTGAAAGCATTTTTAAGCAATGTAAGTTAGAGCATATCACTTCCCTACTGAAAATCCTCTAGTGGGGGTAATTCCATCTTCCTTACAGGGTTGTTTATAGATTAGGTTAAAAAGTAGGTGACAAAATAAGTGTTCCTTCTTATTTCTACCCACCAGTCTGTCCTATTAGGTCTACTTCCAAACCATATAATGACTCTGGATACTTCTCTCCATCTGCTCTACCATCTCTCTGGTCTACTACTTCAGTATCCTAATTGGTCCCTCTGTTTCCACTTTTACCCACTCTCAATATATTTTCCAAATAACAGCAAGGGTAATATTTCTTAAAACCCTCCAATGGCTTTCTGTATTAATTAAAGTAATATCCAAGCTCTTTTTTTAAAAAAAATCTTTATTGGAGTATAATTGCTTTACAATGGTGTGTTAGTTTCTGCTGTATAACAAAGTGAATCAGCTATACATATACATTTATCCCCATATCTCCTCCCTCTTGCGTCTCCCTCCCACCCTGCCTATCCCACCCCTCTAGGTGGACACAAAGCACTGAGCTGATCTCCCTGTGCTATGAAGCTTCTTCCCACTAGCTATCTACTTTACATTTGGTAGTGTATATATGTCCATGCCACTCTCTCACTTCGTCCCAGATTACCCTTCCCCCTCTCTGTGTCCTCAAGTCCATTCTCTATGTCTGCATCTTTATTCCTGTCCTCTGCCTAAGTTCTTCAGAACCATTTTGTTTTTTGAGATCCCACCAAGCTCTTTTTTTTCATTTATCAATTTTTCCTTTTATTTTATTTTTTTCTATCTTTTTTCCTCTGCTTCATTTTATTTATTTTATTTTATTTTAATTTTGGAGTATAATTGCTTTACAGTATTGTGTTAGGTTCTGTTGTACAATGAAGTGAATAAGCTATATGTATACATATATCTCTTCCCTCTTAGACCTCCCTCCCACCCACCCCCATCCCACTCATCTGGGTCGTCACAGAGCACTGAGCTGAGCTTCCTGTGCTTTATAACATGTCCCAATTAGCTATCTATTGTACGCATAGCAGTGTATATGTATCAATCCTAATCTCACAATTAGTCCCACTTCTCCCCCACCTATGTCCAAATGTCTGTTCTTTATGTCTAAGTTGCTATTTCTGCCCTACAAATATGTTCATCTGTATGATTTCTCTAGATTCCACATACATGCTTTAATATACAAAATTTGTTTTTCTCTCTCTGGCTTACGTCACTCTATATGACAGACTCTAGGTCCATCCACATCTCTACAAATGACCAAATTTTGTTCCTTTTTATGACAGAGTAATACTCTGTGTATGAGTATGTGTAAGATGTATGTACTACATCTTCTTTATCCATTCATCTGTTGATGGACATTTAGGTTGCTTTCTTGTCCTGGCGATTGTAAATAGTGCTGCAATGAACACTGGTGTACATGTGTCCTTTTGAATTATGGTTTTCTCAGGGTATATGCCAGTAGTAGGATTTCTGGTTCATATGGTAGTTCTATTTTTAGTTTTTTAAGGAACCTCCATACAGTTCTCCATAGTAGTTGTATCAATTTATGTTCCAACCAACAGGGCAAAAGGGTTCCCTATTCTCCACACCAACTCCAGCATTTATTGTTTGTAGAATTTTTGGTGATGGCCATTCTGACTGGTGTGAGGTGATACATCATAGTAGTTTTGATTTGTATTTCTCTGATAATTAGTGATGTTGAGCATCTTTTCATGTGTTTGTTGGCCATCTGTATGTCTTCTTTCGTGAAATGACTAGGTGTTCTGCCCATTTTTTATTTTTTTAATTTTTATTTATTTATTTATTTGTTTGTTTGTTTGTTTGTTTATGTCTGCATTGGGTCTTCGCTGCTGTGTGAGAGCTTTTTTCTAGTTGTGGCAAGTGGGGGTTACTGTTCTTTGTGGTGCATGGGCTTCTCATTTCGGTGGCTTCTCTTGTTGCGGAGCATGGGCTTTAGAGTGCAGGCTCAGTAGTTGTAGCACATGGGTTTAGTTGCTCCATGGCATGTTGGGTCTTCCCGGGCCAGGGGTCGAACCAATGTCCCTTGCATTGGGAGGTGGATTCTCTACTACTGAATATCAGGGAAGCCATGCCCATTTTTTAATTGGGCTTTTTTTTTCTTTAATGTTGAGCTCCATGGGCTGTTTGTATATTTTGGAGATTAATCCTTTGTATGTTGCTTCATTTGCAAATATTTTCTCCCATTTAGAGGGTTGCCTTTTCGTCTTGTTTATGGTTTCCTTTGCTGTACAAAAGCTTTGAAGTTTCATTAGGTCCCATTTGTTTATTTCGGTTTTTATTTTTGTTACTCTAGGAGGTGGATCAAAAATGATCTTGCTGTGATTTATGTCAAAGAGTGTTCTTCCTAAGTTTTCCTCTAAGAATTTTATAGTGTCCAGTCTTACATTTAGGTCTCTAACCCATTTTGAGTTTATTTTTGTGTATGGTGTTAGGGAGTGTTCTAATTCCATTCATTTACATGTAGCCTGTCGAGTTTTCCCAGCACTACTTATTGACGAGGCTGTCTTTTTTTCCATTGTATGTTCTTGCCTCCTTTGTCATAAATTAGGTGACCACATGTGCACGGTTTATCTCTGGGCTTTCCATCATGTTCCATTGGTCTATATTTCTGTTTTGTGCCAGTAACATACTGTCTTGATTACTGTAGCTTTGTAGTATACTTTGAAGTCGGGGAGCCTGATTCCTCCAGCTCAATTTTTCTTTCTCAGGATCGCTTTGGCTATTTGGGGTCTTTTGTGTTTCCATACAAATTGTAAAAATTTTTGTTCTAATACTGTGAAGAATGCCATTGGTAATTTATCAGGGATTGCATTGAATCTGTAGATTGATTTGGGTAGTATAGTCATTTTCACAATATTGATTCTTCCAATCCAAGAACATGGTATGTTTCTCCATCTGTTTATGTCATCTTTTATTTCTTTTATCAGTGTTTTATGGTTTTTTGAGTACAGGGCTTTTGCCTCCTTAGGTAGGTTTCTTCCTAGATACTTTGCTATTTTTGTAGCATTGGCAAATGGGATTATTTGCTTAATTTCTCTTTCGGATTTTCTGTTGTTAGTGTATAGAAAGGCAAGAGATTTCTGTGCATTAGTTTTGTATCCAGCAACCTTACCAAATTCATTGATTAGTTCTAGTAGTTTTCTGGTGTCTTTAGCATTTTCTATGTATAGTATCATGTCATCTGCAAGCAGTGATAGTTTTACTTCTTGTTTCCTAATTTGTATTCCTTCTATTTCTTTTTCTTCTCTAACTGCCATATCTATGACTTCCAAAACTGTGTTCAATAAGAAGGGTGAGAGTGGACATCCTTTGCTTGTTCTTGATCTCATTGGAAATGCTTTCAATTAAAAATGAGTGTTGATTTTTATCAAAAGCTTCTTCTGCATCTATTGAGAAGATCATATGGTTTTTATTCCTTAATTTGTTAATATGGTGTATCACATTGATTGATTTGTGTGTATTGAAGAATCCTTGCATTCCTGGGATAAATCTCACTTGTTCATGGTGTATGATCCCTTTAATGTGCTGTTGGATTCTGTTTGCTAGTATTTTGTTGAGGATTTTTTGCATCTATGTTCATCAGTTATTTTGGCTTGTAGTTTTCTTTTTTTGTGACATCTTTGTCTGGTTTTGTTATCAGGGTAATGGTGGCCTTGTAGAACTAATTTGGGAGTGTTCCTCCCTGTGCAATTTTTTTTAAGAGTTTGAGAAGGATCAGGGTTAGCTCTTCTCTAAATGTTTGATAGAATTTGCCTGTGAAGCCATCTGGTTCTGGAATTTTTTTTGTTGGAAGATTTCTAATTACAGTTTCAAGTTCATTATTTGTGATAGGTTGTTTTATATTTTCTGATTCTTCCTGGTTCAGGCTTGGGAAATTGTACCTTTCAGAGAATTTGTACATTTCTTCAAGGTTGTCCATTTTACTGGCATATAGTTGTTTGTGGTAGTCTCTTATCATCCTTTGTAATTCTGCAGTGTCAGTTGTGATTTCTCCTTTTTCATTTCTAATTTTATTGATTTGTAGCCTCTCCTTTTTTTTCTTAATGAGTGTGCTTTACGTTTTTTAATTTTATCTTCCCAAAGAACCAACTTTTAGTTTTATTGATCTTTGCTATTGTTTTCTTCATTTCTGTTTCATTTATTTCTGCCCTGATCTTGATGATTCTTTCCTTCTACTGACTTAGGGTTTTCTTTGTTCTTCTTTCTCTAGTTGCTTTAAGTTTGAGATGTTTCTTGTTTCTTGAGATGAGATTCAATTACTATAAACTTCCCTCTTAGAACTGCTTTTGCTGCATCCCATAGGTTTTGGGTCCTCGCATTTTCAGAGTCATTTTTCTCTAGGTATTTTTTGATTTCCTCTTTGATTTCTTCAGTGATCTCTTGGTTATTTAGTAGTGCACTGTTTAGCCTTCATGTATTTTTGTGTTTTACAGTTTTTTTTTCCTGTAATTGATTTCTAATCTCATAATGTTGTGGTCAGTAAAGATGCTTTATACACTTTTCCTTTTCTGAGGCTCGATTTGTGAACCAAAATGTGATCTATCCAGGAGAATGTTCCATGTGCACTTGAGAAGACAGTGTGTTCTGCCACTTTTGGGTGGAATGTCCTATAAATATCAATTAACTCTATCTGGTCTATTTTGTCATTTAAAGCTTGTGTTTCCTTACTCATTTTCTGTTTGGATGATCTGTCCATTGGTGTAAGTGGACTGTTAAAGTCCTCTACAATTATTGTGCTACTCTTGGTTTCCCCTTTTATGGTTGTTAGCATTTGCCTTATGTATTGAGGTGCTCCTATATTGGGTGCATAAATATTTACAATTTTTATATCTTCTTCTTGCATTGATCCCTTGATCATTATGTAGTGTTCCTCCTTATCTCTTGTAACAGTCTTTATTTTAAAGTCTATTTTTTCTGATATGAGTATTGCTGCTCCAGCTTTCTTTTGATTTCCATTTGCATGGAATATATTTTTCCATCCCTTCACTTCCAGTCTGTACATGTGCCTAGGTCTGAAGTGGGTCTCTTGTAGACAGCATATATATGGGTCTTGTTTTTGTATCCATTCAGCCAGTCTGTGCCTTTTGGTTAGAGTATTTAATCCATTTACATTCAAGGTTATTATCAATATGTATGTTCCTGTTACCATTTTCTTAATTATTTTGTGTTTGTTTTTGTGGGTGTTTTTCTTCTCTTGTGTTTCCCGCCTAGAGAAGTTCCTTTACCATTTGTTATAAAGCTGTTTTTGTGATGCTGAATTCTCTTAGCTTTTGCTTGTTTGTAACCCTTTTCATTTCCCTGTCTAATCTGAATGAGTAATCATGGTTGTAGGTTTTTCTCTTTCATTACTTTAAGTATATCCTGCCACTCCCTTCTGGACTGTAGAGTTTCTGCTGAAAACTCAGCTGATAACCTTATGGGGATTCTTTTATATGTTATTTGTTGTTTTTCCCTTGCTGCTTTTAATATTTTTTTCTTTGACTTTAATCTTTGTTAGTTTGATTAATATGTGTCTTGGTGTGTTTCTCCTAGGGTTTATCCTGTATGGGACTCCTTGTGATTCCTGGATTGGGTGGCTATTTCCTTTCCCATGTTAGGGAAGTTTTCCACTATAATCTCTTTGAATATTTTCTTAAACCCCTTCTGTTTCTCTTTTTCTCCTGGGACACCTATATTTTGAATGTTGGTACGTTTAGTGTTGTCCCAGAGGTCTCTGAGATTTTCTTTTATTCTTTTCCTTCTTTTTTCTTTATTCTGCTCCTCAGCATTTATTTCCACCATTCTGTCTTCCAGCTCACTTACTCTTTCTCCTGCCTCAGTTTTTGTATTCTTGCTTCCTTCTAGTGTATTTTTCATTTCAGTTACTGTGTTGTTCATCTCTGTTTGTTTGTTCTTTAGTTCTTCTAGATCTTTGTTAAACATTTCTTGTGTTTTATCAATCCATGCCTCCATTCTATTTCCAAGATTCTGGATCATCTTTACTATCATTACTCTGAATTCTTTTTCAGGTAGCTTGTCTATATCCTCTTCATTTATTTAGTCTTGTAGGTTTTTACCTTGCTCCTTAATCTATGACGTGTTTTTTTGTCATCTCATTTTTTTTTGATGGGTGGGATTGTGTTCCTGTCTTACTGGTTGTTTGGCCTGATGCTTCCAGCACTGGAGTTTGTAGGCTGTTGAGTAGAGCTGGGTCTTTGTGCCTAGATCAGGACCTCTGGGAGACCTCACTCTGATGAATATTTCCTTGGGTCTGAGGTTCTCTGTTAGTCCAGTGGTTCGGACTCAGAGCTCTCACGACAGGAGCTCTGCCCCAATCCCGGCTCAAGAACCAAGATCCCACAAGCTGTATGGGGCAGCAAAAAAAAAAAAAAAAAAAAAAAAGAAGACAAAAAGTAGCTGAACACTGACAAAGTGTAAAACATAAAATAAGATTAGAAAACTAACAGATATTTTAGAAAAAATGAAAATAATAAAAATATAGATGAAACAACAACCAGAAAATAAAACAACCACAATAGGAAAAAAGAGGAGAAAACAAAAAAGCCATAAAAGACCTTGGCTTTGGGTGGGGTGCGTCTTAGGCTCAGCACAGCAGGAGGGGCCCAGTAGTGTCTCTGCCCTTGGAGGTTGGAGGACCAGGTCTGGGACCCCAGCAGGTGCCCTGGGCCTGAGTGGGCAGGGGAAATGCTAGGAGTGTTCCCCACGATCCTCCCATCCTGAAAGGTCCCTCCCCATCCATCTCTCCTCTTCTTTCCCACCCAGAACCAAGACAGCCAGATGGGACCCTGGAAGGTGGAGGACCCGGCCCAGGACCCCATCAGGCTTCCCAGGGCCTGAGTGGGTAGGGGAAATGTCCACTGTGCCTCCCCTGATTCTCCATTTCCAGAGGGTCAACCCACCACTGTCCACCTTCCTCCCTCCTCCCTTCCTCCCTCCCATGCCCCTAGGACCCATGCAGTTGGAGGGGTCCCCAGAGGCCAGAGGACCAAGAATGGGGGCCCAGCAGGCTTCCTAGGGACTGAGTGGGTGAGGGAGACATCCTCCACACCTCCCCTGATCCTCCAGTCCTGGAGATCCATCCCTGTCCACCTCTCTTCTTCTTCCCCCCAACAGGACCAATGAAGCAGTGGGGGGGCCCAAAGACAGAGGACCAAGCCAGGACCCCAGCAGGATTCTAAGGGTCTGAGTGGGTGGGGGAAATGCCCCATATGCCTCTCATCATCCTCTGGTCCCAGAGGGTCACCCTCCCTCACTGTCTGCCTCTCCTCCTCTTCTCCCCTCCTCTCTCCCTCCCATGCACCTAGGACCCACGTGGGTTGAGGGGGCCCTGGAGGGTGGAGTACCAGGCCCAGGAGTGCAGCAGGCTTCCCAGGGCTCTATTTGGTAAGGGAAATACTAGACATGCTCCCCCCGAACCTCTGAACCCCCAACTGTCCCTCCAGGTATGGAAACACCTTCCCTCTCCCAGCCACCCCTCAGGGGCACTGGTCCTATCTGGCCTCCACTTCTCTTCCCTCCTCACTGCCCCCCACGTCCTACCCAGTCACTTGGGGGATCTTCCCTCTCCTTGGACATCGAGGTCTCCCACCAGTATCCAGCAGGTGCCCTAGTTGTGGGGAGATGTGAACTCCATGCCCTCCCACACTGCCATTTTGACTCCACCCCCAAGCTCTTTTTATGACTTATAAAATCCTACCTGATATGGTTTCCCACCCATTACCCTATCTTGCTTTCTTCAAAGCATGTATTATCACTGGAAATTATATATATATATATCTCACTGCCTGAGAAAATTAAAACCACTTTTTAGACCCCAGTCAAATGTCATCTCTTTAATGAAGGTATCCCTGATTTTCCTGCTATGTTATCTCCCTCTCCCCTAAATTCTCATGTGTCATCAATTACATTGAAGGGGTTGTACTCCATGATATCTAGACTCCTAGGAAGCCCTGACATACTAAAAGTGTAACTTCAGAGGCTTTTGCTGATGTCACTTCACTTCAACCAGATTAATTTCTTTTGATAATGTGGTAAGGACTCATTTATCTAACATATTTCTTTGTATAAGCCTTGTGCTGTCATTGTATTTTACAGGACAATGTATACCAGAAAATACCAGCCTAAATTCAATATATATCCAATCTGATACCAGGAATCAATTACAAACTACAGTAACTACTTGATATGGCCATATTCCTGAAATTGCCATATTTCTCAAAGATTAGTCACTTAGGTATTTTCGTTTTAAAACTTGCAATGAAGTTCTATTTTAAAGACATACTCTATTGTTAGTCTGCAATTTATAAGTGCAATTCTTGCATAGTTTTATGGTGATTAATATTGCCTTTTGTCCTGATTTTTATTTTTCATAAAAGTGCATTTCAAATCATATCTCTTCAGCTTGCATTACCCTTAAAAGACTAGAACAAGAGAAAGAAATGTGAGACTATATCAGGGAAAGGATGGAGAAATATAGCATCTCAGACTTGGAAAGAGTCTTAGATCAAGTAGTACAATCTTGCCCATGATGGAAGAATCACTTCCACTTCAACATGACCCCTGAGAGATAGCTCATCCAGCCTTTGCACACCTCTGGTGATAAACAGCTTACTATCTCCAAAAGCAGCTTATTCCATCCATGGACAACTCTTCCTTCGATTTAGCTGAACCTAACCACCCTGTGGCTTTCACTTGTAAGTCCAAGCTCTACCTCTTGGAACCATACGGACCCCATTTTCTCCTTCCCTGTGACAGTTCTTCAGAGGCCTGAAGATAGACATCACATCCCTGGTCCTTCTCTTCTCCAGACCAAGCAGCTCCAGTTCCTTTAACGACTCTTTATGAATTCTGGAATCCAGCTCACTACTACCGTACTCACTGCCTGAGAAAATTAAACAGTTTTTCTGTTTCTCCTTTAAACTGTGGCACTAGGGAAGAAGAGAATAGGACTATCATACCTAATCCCTTCTAGCCATGTTGGCTTAAGGCTCTGAGGCAGAAACTGCTTGGTTGTTCATTTAACATGTTTTGCTTTCTTTCTCATCACACATCTAAACTACACTTACTAACCTCCCTTGCTGCTACATATAGTCATTTAACTTAATTATAGCAAATGGAATATATGTAGAAGTGATATATACCATTTCTAGTCCTGCAACATAAACTTTTCCACAATTTGCCCTCATCTGCCCCCTGGTAATTGAATTCCAGGAAAATCTTGAAAGCCATATTTTGATCATGGCAGAACCTCTATCAGCCTGAGTCCCTCAGTGACTGTGTGGAAATCAGTACCTCTTTCTATCACCATTTATTAAAATTTCCATTAGTAATAAATTCCATTGTGTTAGTTTACTGAGGTTTTAGGGAATATCATTCATAACCTTGCTGAAATACCTCCTTCCTCTACTCTTCCATACTTGCCAGTATCTCCCATCCTGTGCCTGTGCAATTTTCAAGACAAAATTGAGGGCTTCACATAAATCTTTCTTCAATTCCATCTGGCTCTATCCAGCCCGTTATTGCAGCTTGTGGACATCTCCTAATTCATTAATTTGCATCTCCCCACCACAGCTTCCTGTCATCTGTTGTGATGTACAACTAGATTCCTCATAAAAACTATTAGTAAAAATGTTGAATGAATCGGGGATAAAGGCCAACACCTGCAGCACGCTATCGAGCACTATACCTAGATTGACCCAATTGACTCTTTACTTGGTTATGAGGCTACAGTCATTCAGAAGTCTCCTAAATACACTGTCATCTGCATCCTTATTTCTCAGTAATATCTGTAGGGATATCCTTAGATACTTTGTCAAACACCAGGCCAAAGTTGAGATACCCTCTGGAAGAAGATTATATTGAACTTTCAATCTAGTAACCCTACTAATAAGAAATAGAATCAGTTAAATCTAGTGTGACATGCATAGAAAGTCCATGCTGATTTTTAATGCTGATCACTTACTTTTCTAAACTTGCAAAATTGTTACATATCTACATATCTAGATTTCAAGATTAGTTTGGTTGAATTACAGCAGTGACCTGCTAGTCAAGAGCTTGGGTTCTAATTTTGCAATATCTGTCTAACTGTGTGAGCTTGAACAGATCATTTCACTTCTGCGTCCTCAAGTTGTGGAATGGAGTGGCTAGAATACATAACTTCTAAGGTCTCTTTCTACTTTGGGTCTGCTTTGAATCAATCAGTTTAGTGTATGTAGTACCAAATTGGCTTTTTAAAATTTTACCAGTCAGTGGTATGTTTCCATATCATAAAATCTTTGCTATAAGAGCTCTTTCATGCAGGGTCTAAGGCAGATATCCATGAAATTGGATGAAAAAAAATATGTTTTATTTTCACGAGCCTCTAACTAAAATTTAGCTTTTCCTCCAGTTATGAATGTAAGTAAAAATAGCAGCTGGACATCCCTTAAATACAGAATCAGGGCTACAAAAACGTCTACAGTTCCCCCAAATAATGGGCCATCTCATATCTTTCTGAAATTTTTTTCTCAAGTTTTAAAACCAGATGTGATTATTCAGTTTTCTTTGAGGGAGAAAATGAAGTAGACTGAGGATGTGATGTATTGATTGATGATATGGGAACCTAGGAGAAAGCTATTTCTCTTCTTAGAATTTAAGAGAAACTTCCCTTCACCCTCTCATCTACCCACACATATATATTTATATCATCACATTGATATTTAATATGTTTTTAACATAGAAGGAACAGACAATGACTCAAAGAAACAAAGAATACATTTCAGAATGGGCTAAAAATGTCATATATATATATATATATATATATATATATATATATATCCATGGAGGGCAAGAGTGGGAGAGGATATCTTTTCAGTTTTAAGTAAGTGTAGCTCCTTCATTAGGTTTCTTCTCTTTTTCTTTATTATTTATCTATAATAAAAACCATGCCAAGAGAAAAAAGTCTACAGTAATTTTCACAGTACCTGGATATTATAGCAAGTAGAAATTACAACGTTCTCATATCACATTACTGTTGTTGCACACGTCTTGGAATATCATTTATTTTATGTTCATCACTACTTTAAATTATGATAGTATTAAACCATCCATTAGATCTTGTTATTTAATGCATTAATAAAGAAGTATGTGTATTTCTATACCACAACTTTGATTTTTGTATAATTGATAAATGCATTGAAATATAATTTGTTTCCATTGCAATCTTCTATATTTTATTTTATGCATTTTATATATTATTCTAAAAAGTGTCAGTAGGCTTCACCAGACTTCTGAAAGTGTCCATGGCGTCAAATAACTAAGGAACATACTTACCAGTTTAACGCTCAGACCATGGTGAGAACAATACAAATGCTCAAGGGGAAAGACAGAAAATAAGACAGAGTAGGCTGATATTAAAATTACTTTTAGTTCATCTTCTAAACTTTCTCCTTTCTCCATCTGTACCTAATTGTCTTCATGATGCCCACAGATGTCTTCACCCAGACACAGTTGTAGATGTTTATGGAAGAAAAGAGGAAAAGAAAAAAATATATATTGAGCACCTACTATATACCAAACACTTTCACTGATACTATGTCAATTAATCTTCTCAACATCTCTGAGGGGAAGTGTGATTTCCCCCATTTTACAGTTGAAGAAACTGAGGCTGAGAAATTTTATGGATTCTGTACAATATCACACAGCTACTAAAATGACTAGGATGAGATTAGAAGCTGCTATCCCCCAAATTCAAAGCCTCTTTCAGTGTATTTGGGCTGTACTCCAACCCTAAAAATAATGACGTGACCATTACCAAAGTATGTTAAAATTCAGTCTTTCACCGAATATTCCCGACATCTCTTAAAGGTTAACATTGTTGTCTCCAATTTACACATTCAGAAACTGAGATAACATGCCATGTATTTAGCAGAGTAAGGATTTGAATCATGATTTAAGGCAGCTTCTCCAATTCCATCATCACATATGTATTCTAGCCAGCAGAAGATAGTACCACCTAGAAGCTACTTATGTCATTTCTGTTCATATCTATTTGTTAGATATTAGTCATATAGCCACACCTACATCCAAGGAAGGCTGGAAAATCTAGAATTTAGCTGAGTGACTATGTACCTACTACAATTTCTACTACTATAAAATCAGAGAAGATATTAGGGGACAATTAGCATTCTCTGACATAGGTGAGTAACATTAGTCTATTTCACAGGTGTGGAAACTGAAGTTCAGAGAATTGAAGCAACTTTCCCAAAGTTTCTTGGCTAGTAAGTGGCAAAGTTGGGATTCCAACCCTAGTCTGAATGGCTCTGAAGTTTCTATCTTTCACCACTACTCCACACAAACTGAAGATCAAGATTTGGAGGGAACGACTGAACCACCAGACAATAGTTTAGAAAAGGCTTGGGCTGACTAGGCTGAAATGTGGGCCAGGGCCTGGGCTTGGGCCAGAATCTGGATGAATGTATGTATATAGAGGGCCCCAGCCTTTGCCACCTTCCCCCATTTGGTTAAGTGTATAATTGTAAGTCTGGAGAATAGAAGACTAAAGTGGGACCAGATCTGTGTCTTCAGATCTCTGAAGGGCTTTCACAGAGCAGAGCAGAAAACAAGGTCTATGTGTCCTTCAGAGATAGAGCTGAGACCAGTGGGAGAAAACCACATGGAGATAAATTTCAGCCCAACAAAAGAAAGAAGTTCTGAAGAGTCAGGTATCCTGACAAGGTAGAAGTGGCCTCAAGAAGAAGTGATAACTGAACAAAAGCTAACTGCTTACCTGGAGGTGGTGTAGTAGAAGGGATTTAAGCCTCAGATGGGGGTAGGTTCCTTCCAACTTTAGCACCTAGTGAAAGACAAGCAACTCATTTCTCTCTGCATGTGTATTATCTGGGACTCTCACTTCAATCCCTTGGCCCAAGTTCCATCTAAACTTTTGTAGTCAAACTGAAACAGAATAGACTTGGGACAAGACCCAGGTTGGTGTGAGAGTGGAATGTGTCTGTGAATGTTGAGCGTGATATGTACATTTAAAGTTTCAGAGAAGGAACTTTTTAAATGTCTGTTTTCTTGTTTATATTTTAAATCATTGGTATAATAAGGTCATTAGAAGCCTTTTTTTTCTGGGACCTAAAATGATTATATTTTAAGAGTAAAACTTTTTAGAGAGATGTTCAAAATTCCTAGTATGAAGCAGCACTACACTGTGATAATATATTCAGCACCTAGCACTTACAAAATTAGCAATGACAAATGCAATAGTAGTTGAAAACCTGGCTTCCTAGCCTGGCTCAGCCTCTTATTTGCTTCAAGATCATGAACTGAAGCTCAGTTTTCTCAATGGCAAAATTGGAACAACAGCAATGCCTATTTCACAAAGTTGCAATGAGGGTAAAGAAATACTGACTATAGTGTGCTTGGCACATGGTAAAGTGTGGTATATATACATAGTCTGTTATGTGGGAAAACTTGCTAAGTGGGACCTTCTCAAAAGATTTTGTTGCAAAAGATTACGTTTTCTCCCTTGTTTTCTTGCTATTTCACATTTTCCCTGTTCAGCATTTGATTCTGTGGATTTTTGGAGGCCAGGTATTGTTTCTTATTCATCTCTGTATCTATCTCTAAGAATATTGTATAAATGGCTGCATATGTGAATCTAAGAATCAGAGATGCTATCCACAGGTTGTCTCAACTTATGCAACAATCCGGTATTGGAATTTTAATTTCTGAGACTAAGTTTCCTCATGTATAAAATAAGGATATAATCCCCAACTTGCAAGGCTGCCATAAGGACCAGGTGAGATAATGGATGTAAAGGACCTAGAACAGTTCTAGGCACAAAATAGCCACTGAATAAATGCTAGCTCTCATGATAGCTATTCTCCTTTTACCCATTTAGATTCACTCTCTGCTATTCTCTGTACTTCCCTGTGCCTTGTGAAGCTGACCCAGATGGAATAGGTAAACTGAACTCCCTTGACTTTTGGTTTCCTTTAGGAGTCATTAATAGGAGACAATAGTAGAAGAGTGGGAGGAGAGAGAGATCAAGTCTTTATTCCTTCAGCTCTCTCCCTGTTAGGCTGCAGGTTGGCAGTGATTACATTCATCTAAGAAGGACGAAGCTCTGTTGGGATGGTACCTTCTCATAGCTTCTCTCTCTCTCTCCCTACCCCCTCTATTTCTGACTCTCTCTCCTTCTATGTGTGTGTGTGTGTGTGTGTGTGTGTGTGTGTGTGTACGCACACATCTGTATGTCTGTCTTTTTGTTATGGTAACTGTTCTACACCTTCCTCTAGAAGTGGTAAAACCAACCAGCTGTCTCTAGCCCCAGACTATTTCACCATTCCTAATTGCTTCTCTTTACCCTGCCCACAACTTTGAAAATAGAACTTCCATTAAACTCTCCTCAATTACCAGGTGTCTTGCACATCCATATTTTAAATAAGAAAATTTGAGGCTCATAAAGTGAAGTAGTTGGCCCAAATCCACACAGATTCACCCTTGTGGTACAAAAGGCTCACCCTAACAAATAAGAAGCCAGTGTTTCTTTCAGGAGGACTGGTGGATTTAGGTCTTGTAACTGTTATGCCTCTTTATTCAGCTCACAACAAAACTGGCTGTTGACACAGAGGGAGGCATTTACCTGGGAATTCCAAAAGGCTTATAAAGGCACCACTTGCCTTTGTAAAGGCTGTCATCTCTAAAGAGGTTTAATGAAACAAAAAATGGGACTTAGAATTATCTCAAAATTCAGCCTGGGAAAGATAAAGATGAGAGGGACTCGGTAACAGGCTTCCAACATAATGGGATCATTATGATAAAGACAACAAGTTGTATCTCTCCATTGGCCTTCAGTGAAAAGTGAAGGCTACATGCCTTGATATATAGCAAAGGGTATTAAAATTTGCTATAAACCAGAACATTTTCTTCAGTGTCAGTTGTTATATTAATGTTATAATTATAATAACTTTCATATTAGTACTATCACCTACACTATCTTATTTAATCCTTACAACAATACTGTAAGATCACTACAGATAAGGAAACATTTTACAGAGAAGGAAACTGAGGCTCAGAGAGGTTTGGCAACTTGACCAAGGATCCACAGTTAGTAAAGAGAAGAGCTGGGAACTGAGCTCAAGTTCATCTGATTCTAAAAGTCCATCTTTTCTCTATAAGACATTACAAAGTGCTTTTGAATGGTTTGAAGTTTAAAGGAACTTCGATGGGGGAAATCCATTTTGAGTTTAGAGAACAAATATATTTTTACAAAAGAGATAGGATTTGAGTTGGGCATTAGAGGATGATAGGAGGTTTAGTTAGCACCCCTGGAAAATACCATTTCTTCTAGCTCTTTCTATATGAGATGCATAGCTGGCTATTTATTTTCATTTATTCTACAAATATTTACTGAGGATCTAAATCAAATAAAATGCCAAGGATAACTCAGGATGGCCTCAAGTGATAACTGCTGCTGCCAAACCACACACAAAAGAATTTCTGGCTCTTTCTGGAACTATATCATTGCTCATAGGCAAATGCTATACTCTACAAAATGTTGAGAAATCATAAGAAGATAGAGCATGCTCTCCAAAAACAAACACCTTGGAGTTGGAAGCAAAAATTACATTGTCAACTGGCTTGTTTTTCCCATTCCCTAATAATTATCATGCTACTTCCTATAGGATATCAATTATAAATGAGGAAGTTGAACTGGTAGAGAAGTGGGACTAGGGGGAGATTGTTAAATATTTCAACTGGATAGGAGCTTAAAATTACTTATATATCCCTTCTGAAGTATATAGCATATCTTTATCTATAGCATATCTTCTGAATTGGGGTTGAAATACTCAGGGCTTGCTGACAGAATTCTGGTGGGAATTATCAAGTAAAACAAATACTCTAGAGAGGTGGCTACAGTGAAATGAGGGACTAGGAATCTCCAAGTTCTCCTTCTACTGAGATAATAATAATAATAGCAGTAGACATCTGAACAAATTTTTAGAAACTGGAGAACAATCAAAGGTTACAGCAACCAAGCTAATTCCCAAACAAGAAAAAGCTATCTTCAAAACAGTAGGAAAATCTTTTGCTTTTTTGTTTTTTCACCCTTCCCCCATATCTTCCCTGGTGTGATGAAGATGTTGGTCTTGAGCAGCAGTATCTCAGTTTCTAGTTTCCTCTCTCAAAAGAGAGGCCTAATTTGCAAATTATTCTGTACAACTGTTTTAACCTGTCTGGGAGCTAACTGAAGGACTGGGCTTTTGGTTTCTATCTTGAAAAACTCAAACATGGGTGTGAACTGGTGGGCACTGCTTATAAAAGCTACAAGGGGACTACAGATTCACAGACACTTGGGGCAAGGAGGTACAGGTGGAGATATATAATATGATATCTAAGGACTGGAGGAGAAACTGAGATGAGACTCTTTAGAAATTTAAGACATTCAAAAGCAGCCATATATATGAGGAAATTTAGAAAGCCATGTGCAGGTCCAAAGAAGACACATGCTCGGATGAGACATGAAAAGACCTTAACATTTCACCTCAGTTTGACCCCTGAGTTCAGAGTAAGTCTAGGTATTTGCTGAAGGACTGACCCAGCACAGAACCAGTCTACAAAGACTGGGAGAGTTCAGTGTGTTCTCTTTTTGTTTGTTTATTTTTTGGTGTTTGCTTGTTTGAGCTTCTAGCATGTAAGGAGATTTCTGTGAAAGCAATAGCTGAACATGAGCTAAAGAACAGAGATATTGGTAAGGACACATGACAAGGAAGAGTTTTTGTAAAAATAGTTTGTAAAAGTCTCAAAATAAATGGACTACTGTAGACTTAAACAATTAAAAATATAAAATGGTGGGAAGGGAATCTAATTTTCAGTTACTTTGTTATAATAATCATATACCCAGTTTTCAACAATAACAAAAAATTTACAAGACACACAAAGAAACAAGGAAAACATGGCACAGTCAAAGGAAAAAATTAAACTGACAGAAATCATCTGCAAGTGAACCCATACAATTGACTTACTTAGCAGAAACTTTAAAACTATTGTCTTTTTTTTAACATCTTTATTGGGGTATAATAAAACTATTGTCTTAAATATACTCAAAGTACTAAGGGAAAACCCAGATAAAGAGTAATCATAAAACAATATATGAACAAAATAGGAATATCAAGAAATAAAAATTATAATAAGGAATCTAACAGAAATTCCAATGTTAAAAAATAAAAACTGAAATAAAATATTCAGTAGAAGAATTCAACAGCAGATCTGAGAAGGCAGAGAAAAAGTATCAGCAAACTTGAAGAAATGACAGCTGAAATTATCAAGTTAGAAGAGCAGAGAATAAAGGAATTAAGAAAAGAGACTTGTGGGCAGACAAACAGACAAAAGTACACATTATGGCAGTCACAGAAAAAGAAAGAGAAAAGGGCAGATTATTTGCAGAAATAATGGCTGAAAACTTACCAAATTTAAAGAAATACATAAACCTATAAGTTCAAGATGCTCGATAAGCTCCCAGTAGGATAAACCAAAGGTGAGCACACAAAGATATATTATAAACAAACTTTTGATAAGCAAAAACAAAAAGAGAATCATAAGAACAACAATAAAGAAATGACTCATCACATAAAAGGGATTCTCAATAAGATTATCAGCCAATTTCTCATCAGAAACCTTGTGGCCAGAAGTTAGAGGGATGATATATTTCAGACCTAAAAAAAAAAACCATGTCAACTGGGAATACTATACCTGAAAAAACAGTCTTTCAATTACATATAACTTTAGGATGTTATATGTAATCTCCAAGGTAACCAGAAGGAAAATATCTATAAAATATACACAAAATGAAATAAGAAGGGAATCAAAACAAGTCACCACAAAAAATCATATGATACAAGATGGAAGAACCTTGAAGATATTATGATAATTAAATAAGCCAGTCACAAAAGAAAAATTAGTGCATGATTCCACTTACATCAGGTACCTTGGAGTAGTCATATTCAGAGACAGACAGTAGAATGGTGGTTTGGAAGGGTAGGGGAAGGAAGGGATTTGGAGTTGGGGGAAGGAAGGAATGGGAGTTACTGTTTAATAGATACAGAATTTTACTTTTAGAAGATGAAAAGTTTCTGTAGATGGATGGTGATGATGGTTGTATAATAATGCAAATGTACTTAATTCCATGAAATTGTACACTTAAAATGTTTAAAATGGTAAATTTTATGCTACTTATATTTTGTCACATTTTTTTTAAAAAGGGAGAAATTAAGACATTCTCAGTTAGACAAAAGCTGAGGGATTTTATTATCAAGAGGCTGGCCCTACTAAAAATGCTAAAGGTGTTCCTTCAGGGTGAAATAAAAGGATAGTCAAGAGTAACTTAAGGCCATATGAAGATATAAAATTATCTTGCACAGTATAATTCTACTCTTTGTTTGTAACTTCATTTAAAACATTTTCTACAGGATTTAAAGGATAAAGACTTACAAATAATTATAAGTCTATATTATTGGCTACAAGTTGCATACAGATGTAATTCATGACAACAATAACTTGAAAGGAGATGGAGATATATAGGTATAGTTTTGTATGAAAATGAAATTATGCTGATATCAATTCAAATTAAATGCTTACAACTTTAGCATGTGGTAGGTAATCCCCATGGTAACCACAAAGAAGATATCTATAGAATATACACAAAAGGAAATGAGAAGAGAATCAAACATGTCACTACAAAAAATCAACTAGGGCTTCCCTGGTGGCGCAGTGGTTGAGAGTCCGCCTGCCAATGCAGGGGATGCAGGCTCATGCCACAGTCCAGGAAAATCCCACATGCCACAGAGTGGCTGGGCCCGTGAGCCATGGCCACTGAGCCTGCATGTCCAGAGCCTGTGCTCTGCAATGGGAGATGCCACAACAGTGAGAGGCCTGCATACTGAAAAAATTAAAATAAAATCAACTAAACACAAACAAAAGCAGTAATGGATGAAATGAGAGACAAAAAACTATTAAGACATATGAGAAAAATAACAAAATGTCAGAAGAAAGTCCTTCCTTATCAATAATTACTTTAAATGTAAATGGATTAAATTTTCTCCGTTCAAAAGGCATAGATTGGCAGAATGGGTTTAAAGGAAAACATGATCCAATTATATGCTATATACAAGAGTCACATTTTATATGTAAAAACAAAAATGGTTGAATGTGAAAGGATGGGAGAAGATAATCCATGTAAACAGTAACCAGAAGAAAGCCAGGTTGGCTATACTAATATTAGACAAAATAGACTTTAAGTAAAACAACCTGTTACAAGAGACAAAGAAGGACATTATATATCAATACATCGGTCAATTCACCAATAAGATATAACAATTGTAAATATATATACACCACTTTAAGCACTACAAAATATATGAAGCAAACACTGACAGTATTGAAAGGAGAAATAGTTCTCCAATAATAGTGGAAAGCTTCAATACATCACTTTCAATAATGGATAGAAAATCAGACAGAAAATCATTAAGGGAATAGTGGACTTGGACAACACCAAAAGCCAATTAAACTAAGAGACATATATAGAACACTGCACCACCAACAGCAGAATACAAATTTTTCTACAGTACACATGGAACATTCTTCAGGATAGACAACATGTTGGTCCACAAAGCAAGTCTTAATCAATTTAAAAACTTTGAAATTATGCAAAGTATCTTATCTGATCATAATGGATTGAAGCAAAAAACAACAGAAGGAAAACTAGTAAATTAATGACTGTTTGGAAATTAAACCACAAATTATTAAACAAATGATAAGCCAAAAGAGAAATTAAAATGGAAATTAGAAAATACCTTGAAACAAATAAAAATGAAACTACAACATACCAAAAGTTAAGGGTTCAGAAAAGTAGTGCTAGCCTGAAACCAAGATGGTGGAGTAGAAGGACATGCTCTTACTCCCTCTTGTGAGAACACCAGAATCACAACTACCTGCTGAACAATCATCAAGAGGAAGACACTGGAACTCACCAAAAAAGATACCCCACATCGAAAGACAAAGGAGAAGCCACAATGAGATGGTAAGAGGGGCACAATCACAGCAAAAGCAAATCCCATAACTGATGGGTGGGTGACTCACAGACAGGAGAACACTTATACCACAGAAGTCTACCCACTGGAGTGAAGGTACTGAGTCCCATGTCAGGCTTCCCAACCTGGGGGACCAGCAACAGGAGGAGGAATTCCTAGAGAACCAGACTTTGAAGTATAGTGGGATTTAATTGCAGGACTTTCACAGGACTGGGGGAAACAGAGACTCCACTCTTGGAGGGCACACACAAAGTATTGTGTGCATCGGGACCCAGGGGAAGGAGCAGTGAACCCAGGGGAAACTGAAGCAGACATAGCATCTAGTGTTGGAGGGTCTCCTGAAGACGCAGGGGGTGGCTGTGGCTCACCGTGTGGACAAGGCCACTGGCAACAGAAGTTATGGGAAGTACTCTTTGGCATGAGCCCTCCCAGAGTCTGCCATTAGCTGCACCAAAGAGCCCAGGTAGGCTCCAGTGTTGGGTTGCCTCAGGCCAAACAACCAACATGGAGGGAACCCAGCCCCACCCATCAGCAGTCAAGCAGAAAATAGTTTTACTGAGCTCTGCCCACCAGAGCAACACCCAGCTCTACCCACCACCAGCCCATCCCATCAGGAAACCTGCACAAGCCTCTTAGATAGCCTCATCCACCAGAGGGAAGACAGCAGAAAAAAGAAGAACAACAATCCTGCAGACTGTGGAACAAGAAGAACATTCACAGAAAAAATAGACAAGGTGAAAGGGCAGAGGGCTATGTATCAGATGAAGTAACAAGATAAAACCCCAGAAAAACAACTAAATGAAGTAGAGATAGGCAACCTTCCAGAAAAAGAATTCAGAATAATGAGAGTGAAGATGAGCCAGAACCTCAAAAAGACAATGGAGGCAAAGATCAAGAAGATGCAAGAAGTGTTTAACAAAGACCTAGAAGAAATAAAGAACAAAAAAACAGAGATGAACAATACAATAACTGCAATGAAAACTACACTAAAAGGAATCAATAACAGAATAACTGAGGCAGAAGAACGGATAAGTGACCTGGAATACAGAATGGTGAAATTCACTGCTGCTGAACAGAATAAAGAAGAAAGAATGAAAAGAAATGAAGACAGCCTAAGAGACCTCTGGGACAACATTAAACGCAACAAGATTTGCATTATAGGGGTCCCAGAAAGAAAAGAGAGAGAGAAAGGACCAGAGAAAATATTTGAAGTGATTATAGTCAAAAACTTCCCTAACATGGGAAAGGAAATAGTCACCCAAGGCCAGGAAGCACAGTGAGTCCCATACAGGATAAACCCAAGGAGAAACATGCCAAGATACATAGTAATCATATTGGCAAAAATTAAAGACAAAGAAAAAATATGGAAAGCAGCAAGGGAAAAATGACAAATAGCATACAAAGGAACTTCCTTAAGGTTAACAGCTGATTTCCCAGCAGAAACTTTACAAGCCAGACGGGAGTGGCATGATATATTTAAAATGATGAAAAGGAAGAAGTTACAACCAAGATTACTCTATGCAGCAAGGATCTCATTCAGATTCGATGGAAAAATGAAAAGCTTTACAGACAAGCAAAAGCTAAGAGAATTCAGCACCGCCAAACCAGCTCTACAAAAAATGCTAAAGGAATTTCCCTAAGTGTGAAACACAAGAGAAGAAAAGGACCTACAAAAACAAACCCAAAACAATTAAGAAAATGGTCATAGGAACATACATATCGATAATGACCTTAAACGTGAATGGAGTAAATGCTCCAACCAAAAGACACATGCTTGCTGAATAGATACAAAAACAAAACCCATATATATGCGGTCTACAAGAGACCCACTTCAGACCTAGGGACACATACAGACTGAAAGTAAGGGGATGGACAAAGATATTCTATGCAAATGGAAATAAAAAGAAAGCTGGAGTAGCAATACTCGTATCAGATAAAATAGACTTTAAAATAAAGAATGTTACAAGAGACAAGGAAGGACACTACATAATGATCAATCCAAGAAGAAGATATAACAATTATAAATATATATGCACCCAACATAGGAGCACCATCATATATAAGGGAACTGCTAACAGTTATAAAAGAGGAAATCGACAGTAACAAAATAATAGTGGGGAAATTTAACACCTCACTTGCACCAATGGACAGATCATCCAAAATGCAAATAAATAAGGAAACAGAAGCTTTAAATGACACAATAGACCATATAGACTTAATTGACATTTATAGGACATTCTATCCGAAAACAGCAGATTACACTTTCTTCTCAAGTGCGCATGGAACATTCTCCAGGATAGATCACATCCTGGGTCATAAATCAAGCCTGAGTAAATTTAAGAAAATTGAAATCATATCACGCATCTTTCCTGACCACAAGGCTATGAGATTAGAAATTAATTACATGGGAAAAAATCGTAAAAAACACAAACACATGGAGGCTAAAAACTACATTACTAAATAACTAAGAGATCACTGAAGAAATCGAAAAATACCTAGGGACAAATGACAATGAAAACACGACAATCCAAAACCTATGGGATGCAGCAAAAGCAGTTCTAAGAGGGATGTTTATAGCTATACAAGCCTACCTAAAGAAACAAAAATATCTCAAATAAATAATCTAAACTTACACCTAAAGGAACTAGAGAAAGAAAAAAACCCCAAAGTTAGCAGAAGGAAATAAATCATAAAAATTAGAGCAGAAATAAATGAAATAGAAACAAAGAAAACAATAGTAAAGATCAATAAAACTAAAAGCTGGTTCTTTGAGAAGATAAATGAAATTTGTAAACCATTAGCCAGACTCATCAAGAAAAAGAGGAAGAGTGCTTCTCTGGTGGTGCAGTGGTTGAGAATATGCCTGCTAATGCAGGGGACATGGGTTCCAGCCCTGGTCTGTGAGGATCCCACATGCGACGGAGCAACTAGGCCTGTGAGCCACAACTACTGAGCCTGCGCATCTGGAGCCTGTGCTCAGCAACAAGAGAGGCTGCTATAGTGAGAGGCCCGTGCACCGCGATGAAGAGTGGCCCCCGCTTGCCACAACTAGAGAAAGCCCTCACACAGAAATGAAGACACAACACAGCAAAAATAAATTAATTAATTAAAAAACTGCTACCCCCAACATCTTAAAAAAAAAGCAAAAGAGGGAGAGGACTCACATCAATAAAATTAGAGATGAAAAAGGAAAAGTTACAACAGACAGCACAGAAATACAAAGCATCATTAGAGACTACTACAAGCAACTCTATGCCAATAAAATGGACAACCTGGAAGAAATGGACAAATTCTTAGAAAGGTACAACCTTCCGAGACTAAACCAGGAAGAAATAGGAAATATGAACAGACAAATCACAAATAATGAAATTGAAACTGTGATTAAAAATCTTCCAACAAATGAAAGTCCAGGACCAGATGGCTTCACAGGTGAATTCTATCAAACATTTAGAGAAGGACTAACACCCATCCTCCTCAAAGTCTTCCAAAAAGTTGCAGAGGAAGGAACACTCCCAAACTCATTCTACGAGGCCACTATCACCCTGATACCAAAAACAGACAATGATACTACAAAAAAAGAAAATTACAGACCAATACCACTGATGAATATAGATGCAAAAATCCTCAACGAAATACTAGCAAACAGAATCCAACAACACATGAAAAGGATCATACACCATGATCAAGTGGGATTTATCCCAGGGATGCAAGGAGTCTTCAACATATTCAAATCAATCAATGTATTACATGATATTAACAAACTGAAGAATAAAAACCATATGATCATCTCAATAGATGCAGCAAAAGCTTTTGACAAAATCCAACACCGTTTATGATAAAAACTCTCCAGAAAGTGGGCTTAGAAGGAACCTACCTCAACATAATAAAGACCATATATGACAAACCCACAGCAAACATCATTCTCAATGGTGAAAAACTGAAAGCATTTCCTCTAAGATCAGGAATGAGACAAGGATGTCCAGTCTCACCGCTATATTCAACATACATTTGGAAGTTCTAGCCTTGGCAATCAGAGAAGAAAAAAGAAATAAAAGGAATACAAATTGGAAAAGAAGAAGTAAAACTGTCACTGTTTGCAGATGACATGATACTATACATAGAGAATCCTAAAGATGCCACAAGAAAACTACTAAAGCTAATCAATGAATGTGGTAAAGTTGCAGGATATGAAATCAATGAACAGAAATCTCTTGCCTTCCCATACACTAATAATGAAAAATCTGAAAGAGAAATTACAGAAATAATTTACCATTGCAATAAAAAGAATAAAATACTGAGGAATAAACCTACCTAGGGAGACAAAAGCCCTGTATGTAGAAAACTTTAAGACACTGATGAAAGAAATTAAAGATGATACCAACAGATGGACAGATATACCATGTTCATGGATTGGAAGAATCAATATTGTGAAAATGACTATACTACCCAAAGCAATCTACAGATTCAATGCAATCCCTATCAAATTACCAATGGCATTTTTTACAGAACTAGAACAAAAAATCTTAAAATTTGTATGGAGACACAAAAGACCCCAAATAGCCAAAGCAGTCTTGAGGGAATAAAATGGAGCTGGAGGAATCACACTCCCTGACTTCAGACTATACTACAAAGCTACAGTAATGAAGACAATATGGTACTGGCACAAAAACAGAAACATAGATCAATGGAACAAGATAGAAAGCCCAGAGGTAAAGCCATATACCTATGGTCAACTAATCTATGACAAAGGAGGCAAGGATATACAATGGAGAAAAGACACTCTTCAATAAGTGTTGCTGGGAAAACTGGACAGCTACATGTAAAAGAATGAAATTAGAATACTCCCTAACACCATACACAAAAATAAACTCAAAATGGATTAGGAACCTAAATGTAAGACCAGACACTATAAAACTGTTAGAGGAAAACATAGGAAGAACACTCTTTCACCTAAACCACAGCAAGATGATTTTTGATCCACCTCTAGAGTAATGGAAATAAAAACAAAAATAAACAAATGGGACCTAATGAAACTTAAAAACTTTTGCACAGCAAAGGAGACCATAAACAAGATGAAAAGACAACCCTCAGAATGGGATAAAATATTCACAAATGAATCAATGGACAAAGGATTAATCTCCAAAATATAGAAACAGCTCATGCAGCTCAGTATTAAAAAAACAAACAACCCAATCCAAAAATGGGCAGAAGACCTATATAGACATTTCTCCAAAGGAAACATACAGATGGCCAAGCAGCACATGAAGAGTTCCTCAACATCACTAGTTATTAGAGAAATGCAAATCAAAACTACAATGAGGTTTCACGTCACAAGAGTTAGAATTGGCTTCATCAGAAAATCTACAAACAACACATGCAGGAGAGGGTGTGGAAAAAAGGGAATCCTCTTGAACTGTTTGTGGGAATGTAAACTGATACAGCCACTTGGGAGAACAGTATGGAGGTTCCTTAAAAAAACTAAAGATCGAATTACCATATGATCCAGCAATCCCACTACTGGGCATATACCCAGAAAAAACCACAATTCAAAAAGACACATGCACCCCAATGTTCATTGCAGCACTATTTACAATAGCCAGGTCATGGAAGCAACCTAAATGCCCATCAACAGACAAATGGATAAAGAAGATGTGGTACATATATATATAATGGAATATTACTCAGCCATAAAAAGGAACGAAATTGGGTCATTTTGTTGAGACATGGGTGGATCTAGAGACTGTCATTCAGAGTGAAGTAAGTCAGAAAGAGAAAAACAAATATCATATATTAACGCATATATGTGGAACCTAGAAAAATGGTACAGATGAACCAGTTTGCAGGGCAGAAATTGAGACACAGATGTAGAGAACAAACGTATGGACACCAAGGGGGGAAAGCCGAGAGGGGGTGGGGTTGTTGGTGTGATAAATTGGGCGATTGGGATTGACATGTATACACTGATGTGTATAAAATTGTTGACTAATAAGAACCTGCTGTATAAAAAAATAGAAAAAACCCATTTATCAGGTTTATAGACATGTGTGCAATTAAAAAAAAACACTAATGTTACCTTGATATCAATGTCCCAATCTGCTTTTTACCTATATTTACATGTTTGGTACTAGTACCTGTGGTGATTTAAGAAATACTATTCATAGTGGGTTGTGTGTGTGTGTGTGTGTGTGTGTGTGTGTGTTTTATGAGAGATAAAATGGACAAATGAGTCACTGGCAAAAGAACAGCATGACTATGTGGGAGAAAAAAAAAGTTCATCCCTAAAAGGAATGAGGAGGCTATTTGAGACTACTTTACAATCATCAGAGTCCACAACTATATACCACAGTAAAGAGTGTTTGCCTTCATTTATATGGCTGCAAAAAATATATAGGGTATTTTTACAGGTTCATTTCAGTCTCTGTCTGCAAAATATATCATTTATAGTCTTTCATGAGAAACCCCAAACTAGAACCACCCAGCTGAGCCACTTCTGAATTCCTGACCCACATAAATTGTGAGACACAATAAAAGTTTATTATTGTTTTTTTAAAGAATTATTCACAATAGGCAAAAGGTGGAAACAACCCAAGTGTCTGTCAACAGATAACCAAAATATGGTTAAACAAAGTGTGGAATAGGCATACAATAGAATATTATTCAACCATAAAAAGAAATGAATTTTTATACGTGATACAATATGATGTATCTTGAAAACATTATGCTTAGTGCAATAATCGAGACACAGAAGGACCAATACTGTATGATTCCACTTCTCTGAGGTACATAGAGCAGGCAAATTCATAGAGACAGAAAGTAAGAGAGATGTTACCAGGGGCTGGGTGGAGGGAAGAAGAGGGAGTTACTGTTTAATGGGTACAAAGTTTTTGTTGAGGATGATGAAAAAGTTTTGAATATAGATAGTGGTGATGGTTATACAATATTGTGAATGTATTTAATGCCATGGAATTTTATACTTATGAATTGTTACAATGATAGATATTATGTATATTTTACCACAATACAAAAATTAGATTTAGGATTTATTTATTCTTTCCACTATATTTTTGTCTATTTCACTATTTTTGGCTTTTACTTTTATTAATCCCTTTGGCTGGATTTTTTGTTGTTCATTTTTAATTTCCTAAGAGGAGTTCTTGATTCCTTTAATTTCAATTTTCTTGAACCTTTTAAGACTAATTTTCCCTGGAATATAGGTTTAACATACCAAAACATAAGTTTCATTACCTTCTGGATAATTTTTGGTTTCTATTTTGATTTCTGTATTGATCTAGAGGTTATTTTTATTCTAAATAGTTAATAGTTTGGGGGTCTTCTCTTTATTATTCATTTGTATTCTAAAACATTGATCAGAAGAATATATCCTACAAAAATCTTCACTTGTTTGAATATGTCAAGTTTTATTTGTGGCCAAGTACATGATGGATATATATATATATATATATATATATATATATATATATATATATATATATGTATATGTATGATATAGAAATATACATGATATTGAAATATAAATATATAAATGTTTTATTGACATAAGGTAAAAAAAGCATATTCTGTATTTGTAGTTTTCAAAGTTCTATATGCATCTATTAAATTGAGCTGGTTGATTTTAATACTCAGACAAAAAAAAGAAAGTTAGAATTATAGAGCATGCTGACATAATCTTACAATCTCTTAATAAACCTTTTAGTAAACAAAAATAAAGAGAACAAGTTGCAAAATAAAAAAAAGAAAAAAACAAAAAAAGAAAAGTAGTGCTAAGGGGGAAATTTGTAGTTGAAAATACATACATTAAAAATGTAAACAAACCTCAAATCAATACCTAGTTTTTCACATTAAGGAATGGGGTAAAGAAGAACAACTAAACCCAAAGCTAGCAGAAGAAATGAAATAATACAGATTAGAGTGGGGAAAAGAAAGCTGAGAATAGAACATAATAGAGGAAATCAATAAAACCAAATGTGGTTTATTTGAAAATATCAACAAAATGGACAAGCATTTAGTTAGATTGACTAAGAAAAAAAGAGAGAGGGCTCAAATTACTCAAATCAGAAATGAAACTGGGGAAATTAATACTGATATTACAGAAATAAAAGGGAGTATAATAGAATGCCATGGACAATGGTAAACCAACACATTGGATAGCCAAGTGAAAATGAACAAAGTCCTAGAAACATAGAATCTCCCAAACTGAATCAAAGAAATAGAAAATCAGAATTGACCTGTAATAGTAAGGAGGTTAGATAAGTAATTTAAAAATTCTCAACAACAACACAATGCCCAGGACCAGATGGCTTCCCTGTTGAATTATATCAAGCATTTAATGAATTAAAGCTAATCCTCCTTGAACTCTTCCAAAAAATTGAAGAAAACACTTCCAAACTCACTCTGTGAGGCTGGCATTACTCTGATATCAAATCCAGTCAAAGATATTAGAATGTTTCAACATGTGAAAGTCAAACAATGTAATACACCACATTAATAGAATAAAGAGAAAAAAAAACATATGATCATTTCAATTGATGCAGAAAATGCATTTGGCAAAACTAAATAACTTTTCAAGATAAAAATCCTCAATAAACTAGGAATAGAAGGAAAATTCCTCAACATGATTAAGGCTATATATGAAAAGCCCAGAACTAACATTATACTCAATGGTAAAAGACTGAAAGTATTTCCTCTAAGATCAGTAACAAAGTAAGAATGCCCTCTTCAGCCACTTCTATTCAACATATTACTGGAAATTCTATCCAGAGCAATTAGGCAAGAAAAAGAAATAAAAGAAATCCAACTTGTTTTCAGAAGGCATGATTTATATATAGAAATCCTAAATATTCCAGACACGAAAAAACTGTTAGCACTAATAAATGAATTCAGCAAGTTACAGGATAAAAAAAATCAACACAAAATAATTTTAATGGCATATAATCTGTAAAAATACAGAATCATTTTGCTGTATACCTGAAAATAATAATATTGTGAATCAACTATATTTCAATTTAAAAATAAGTTGCATTTCTATTTACTAACAATGAAAAGTCTTAAAAGGAATTTAAGTAAAAAAAAATCCACTTACAATAGCATCAAAATGAATAAAATACTTTGGAATAAATTTAACCAAAGAGGCAAAAGACTTGTATACTGGAAACTACAAAAGGTTTTTAAAGAGATTAAAGAAGATATAAATAAATGGAAAGACATCTTATAGTCATGGACTGGAAGATTTAATATTGTTAAGATGACAAAATTATCCAAAGTGATCTGTAGGTATAATGCAATCCCTATAAAAATCCCAATGACATTTTGGCAGAAGTAGAAAAATTCATCCTAAAATTCATATATAATCTCGACACCACAAAAAAAAATCTTAAAAAATAAAACCAAAGTTGGAGAACTCAAAATTCCTGATTTCAAACCTTACTATAAAGTTAGCATAATCAAAACGATGTGGATATGGCATAAAAATAGACATACAGACTAATGGAATAGAATAGACAGCACCAAAATATTTCCTCTCATATACAGTCAATTGATTTTTGACAAGGGAGCTAAGACCATTCAATGGGGAAAGAAGAGTCTTTTCCACAAATGGTGCTTGGAAAGTGGATATCCACAAGAAAAAAAATGAAGTTGGACCCTTACCTTATCCCATGTACAAACATTAACTCAAAATGGATGAAGTAGAAATAGCTAAACATAAGAACTAAAATTCTAGAATTCTGAGTAGAAAATATAAGGTAAAATTTTTATTACATTGGATTTGGCAAAGAATTTCTAGGCTATGACACCAAACACACAAGCAACAAATGAAAAAATGGAAAAAACTGGACTTCATTTAAAAAGCTTTGTCACATCAAATGAAACCATCTAACAACACAGTGATAAGGCAACCTGCAGACTGAGAGAAAATATTTGCAAATCATATATCTCATAAGGGGTTAATATCCAAAAAATATAAATGACTCCTAAAATTCAAAATAAAAAAAAAACAGCTTAATCCATAAATGGGCAAATGATTGGAATAGACAATTCTCCTAAGAAGAAAACAAGTGTTCAATAAACTCATGAATATTTGCTCAACTTCACTAGTTGTTAGGGGGGTCTAACTCAAAACTACAATCAGATACCATTTCATATGCTGTAAGATGGCTATTATTAGAAAAGAAAAACCAGAAAATAGGAATTTTGGTGAGAATTTGAGAAAATTGGAACACTTGGGCCTTGCTGGTGGGAATGTAAAATGAGGCAACCACTTTGGAAAACAGTATTGCAGTTCCTCAAGAATTCAAACATAAAATTACCATATGATCCTGCAATTCCACTTTAGGTATATACCCCAAAGAATTGAAAGCAAGGACTCAGATACTTATGCAATGATGTTCTTAGCAGCAATATTCACAGTAGCCAAAAAGTAGAAACAATCCAAATTTCCATCAACAGATGAATTGATAAACAAAATGTGGTATATACATAAAATGGAATATTATTCAGCCTTAAAAAGGAAGGAAATTCTGATACAAGCTCAACATGGATGACCCTTGAAAACATTATCCATAGTGAAATGAGCCAGACACAAAAAGACAAATAGTGTACAATTTCACTTATATAAGGCACCTAGAGTATGCAAATTAATGGGGACTAAAAATAGAAAAGAGGTTACTAGGGCTTAGGAAGGGAGGAATGGGGTTTATTATTTCATGGGTACAAAGTTTGTTTGGGATGATGAAAAAGTTCTCAAAATGGATAGTGGTAATGCTTGCACATCACTGTGAATGTACTTAATGTCACTAAATTGTAGTTGGTAAAGCTTGTTACATAAATTTTGCCACAATTAAAAAAGAAAAATACACCTTAAGATTCTGCAAGTTGAATGATTCTCAGTCTTCTTTACATTATCGTAGGATCCCAAAGAATTGTACTTACATAAGACAGAGGTCCAGATCGCATTTTGTCCCAGGTGGCCTTTGAAGCAGCTAGATCACACACAGAAAAACCTTGAGAGATACTTGGGTTCATTTGCAGAGGCAGCTACAGGAACAGCAATTCAACCAGAGGAAAAGTGAATTTGGCTGACAGAGTTTAATCCCAATGTACCTTGTTTCCCTCTTGGAGTCCTTTAGCTTCTAATTATATCTTTCTTTTCTTTCCTGTGCAATGGGAATGTACTATCTATGTGTCCTTTCCCCTTCCATGACATCAGTATTAACTAAAGTCAATAGAACTCAAGTATAATTCCTCTTTCAACAGGCATTGGTCTGAAAAACACTACTGGAAGCTTCACTAAGGCCAAAGATCCAGGTTACAGGGTAAAATACATGAGTCAACAGGAATCAAAGACTTGGGATTAAAGTCAAGCTTTACCTATTATTGGTCAAGTGATCTTAGACCAGACAGTTTCTCTGTTTTGAGCATTGGTTGTTTCATCTGTAAATCGGGCATTATAAGAATAATTACTACCCTACAGTTTCTGTGAGGATTAAATGAGATGATTGTAAAGTGACTGTCATACTGTAAACACTCAAAAAATGGCATCTTCTATTAGTATAAATTATAATGTAAAGTGACTGGAAAATTATGGAACCATACTAGATGTTTAATATATCTTAGTTTCCCTGCCCCTTTTTCCCCAAATCACTACAGATATCCAGGGGTTCACTGGTACTCCCATAGGTTAGACTTTTTTGCTCTACCAAGCCTCTGTTCAGGGTGAATAACCTTAGAGACAATGCTGAAGAAAGAGAAAAGCAGGATTTTTTGACTATGCAATGACACATTTGTTTTAAAAACAGTGATGACTGATGAATCAAAGTTGGTACTATGTATAACCATCACATAGACCATCTTCAGCTGTCATTCGAGCCCTAAATGTACTTTATTTCTTCCACTCCCCACGTATTTCTTCTTTTCTTTTATGGAGAGAATATATCCTTGAAACCTTATGCCAGATAGATCTGAGATGTAAAACCTCTGCTAACAGTGAGCAGAAAGAGGCAATGCTCAAAAGCAGTGTTCACACAGGAACCAAATATTAAACCGTCATCTGCCACTAAATCAGAAAATGAAGATCATTTTAAGCCAAATTCTCACTATCTCACAACCAAGCAGTGGTAATGAGAAAAGTGGCAAAGAGCCTTGACTAGGAGATCAAACAAAGTTCAGGCTGATGGCCTAGTCAAGAATCATTCTTACAGAAGACAGAGGCTACAGTAGCAGGAGTCCCAGATACAGAGCCTGATGACATGTGTTCTAGTTCTCACTGTGAACCACCAGCTAGGTGACTAAGGGTAACTCTTTCCCCTCTTTTTACCTGTTACCTCATTTTTAATAGTTACCAAGGAAATTGTAGTTAGTGACTTCAAAGGGTCTTGCCAGGTCTAAAAGTATGATTCTATGTTTTTGATTTACCCTCAATCAACTTGTCAGGGTAGATAATATAGAATGGCAGAACTGAACTGGAAGGATCCTTGGAGACCATCTACTGTAACAACAACACATCATAGATCTAATATGAAGCTGAAAGAGGAAGAGATTGGGCTATGGTCACATAGCCAGTTAATGACAACTCCTGGAAAGAATTTGTTTCCTAACCCCGTATCCAGTGGTTGTCCATTAGCCTGTGCTATCCCTTCTACTGGGCTCTTTTCCTGGACAGATATTTTTGAGTCTTCATTTGACTAGCAGGTCCCAGGCTTAGATCTTTTGTTGTCTTCCAGGTTTTAGTGTGTGCCTCTTCCATACACTCAACTTTGATATGGACTACTCAATTCAGCAATGACTTCCTGCTGTGTTTGAGGCTGCCAACTGTGAAGAGCCCTATAACTTTCTTTCAATGATGATACAACCATGATCACTGAACAATTTCCATCCTTAAGGCCTTTACCGGATGCCTGACATAAGAGGCCTGCTACTGAAGATTGGCATAGTGCAGTCAACAGGGCAAGATGATAAAAACCCTTTTGGTCAGAATTAAGTTCCCAAGTGTTTATTATACATCTACCATGTGTGAAGTGCTATAACATGTGCTCTCTTCATTGGAGCCCCATTGCCCAAATTCTACAAAGTAGGGCTACCAGATAGGTAGTAGTAGCAAGATGGTATCTTGCAAAATACCAACATATGTTTACTCTCTGAAAGTATTCATGTCTATTTTGTACAAAGCACTCTGTTAAGCAGCATGGGCTAATGCAGAGAAAAATGACACAGAGTCCCTGCTTTCAAAGGAGCCCAGAGTCTAGTTATCTCTCTCTCTCTCTTTCTCTTTCTTTTTCTATCCCCACTCTACATTCTCTGGTCTTGCAGCTTCTTGAATATGTGGGTTTATAACTTTTCTCAAATTGGGGAAATTGTCACCCATTATATTTTCAGATTTTTTTTTCATCCCACACTATTGTCTTCTTCTGGGACTCCAATATATAAAGGCTATATTATTTGTTATTGTCCCACAGGGTCCTGAGACACTATCCATTTTATTTTATTTTTTTAATCTATAGTCTCTCTATTGTTCAGTTTGGTTTCTATCTATCTTCATGTTCACTGACTCATTTCTCTGCCATTTACATATTTCTATTGAGTCTATTCAGTGAGGTTTTATTTGGTTATTTTATTTTTTGGTTCAAAATTACCTTTTATATCTTCTATTTCTTTACTGACACTTTCTATTTTTTCATTTGTTTCAAACATTTTATAAGTTCTTATTGAAGCATTTTTATGATGGCTGCTTTAGAAATGCATGTCAGATAATTCCAACATCTGTTTCATTTCAGATGTTGTGCCTATTGTCTTTTATCATTCAATTTGAGATTTTCCTATTGTTCTTTTTTATTTTTTGCATGATGAGTGATTTTCAATTGTGTCATAGACATTCTTTGTATTGTGTTATGAGACTATGGACCTTATTTAAAATTCTATTTTAGCAGACCTCTACTGTGCCAGGAGAGGAATGGAATGGAAGTTCCACCTCATTACCACTGAATGATGATGGGAGTTCAGGCTCCCTACTCAGCTTCCACTGACACCATTCCAAGAGAGAGAGTGGTGAATGCCTTGCCACCAAGCAGTGGTGGATGTCAAGGTCCCCCCTGAGGTCCACTGATGTGAGATTGGGGAAAGGTGTGGGGTTTTCCCACAATGTATCTCTGGAGTAGAGCAGGTATTGTCATAAAAGGTTTCTCTTTTTCCAGGCTACTCCTTTCCAGATCCTTTGGCT
Organism: Tursiops truncatus; assembly: GCF_011762595.2. Lineage (NCBI taxonomy): Eukaryota > Metazoa > Chordata > Mammalia > Artiodactyla > Delphinidae > Tursiops > Tursiops truncatus. Next base: position 74,877,806 of record NC_047055.1, on the reverse strand, counting down.
AGAGAGAGCAGGCTCTTTCTGGGAATACTTTATTCTGTGTCTGTTGTTATTTTCAGGTTGTAGCTTCTCTAGCATCCAGACTGGGATATATAGGAGGCTAAGGAAAACCCGGGGAACTTACCACTATTTCATTCCTTGAGTTCCAAAGTATCTAGCCAGTCCAATTTTTCTTTCCACTAGTCAGAGGTTTTTTTTTAAATTTTGTTAGTATTATATATGATGTCCAGAGTTTTTAGTTGTACTATGCAGAAGAAATCGGAAGAAATATTTCTACTCTATCTTGCCCAGTACTAGAACTCTAATATTGTGATTTTAACCTTATGTTCTATCCATGGGCTTGTGTGACAGTTGTTTATAAGTCCCTTCCAAAGCTGTGAGCTCCATGATAGCAAGAAATATGCATTTCTCATCTTTGAGATAGTAAGAGAACCGTGGCAACTCTGAAGCATTGTAAAAACCATAAGAGGCGTGTGTGTGTGTGTGTGTATAGGGGGTATGTGTATGTGGTCTTTGCATAGAAGAAAATGCTCAACATCTGTTTATGTAATTTATTTGAATGGAAAATACTATATTATGAATATTTGGGAGACTAACAAATCTAGTCTCTGCTTATCTCTTAACTATCCATTATCATAATCTCACCCCCAGTTATAACTGCAATTCCCCAAACCTGACACCCTCTTTGCTTTTCAAAAAACTTTTGATAGTTCTGTTCCATCACCATACCTTCATCTTTTGTCTGCTAAAATGCCAGTCTCTCATTTTTTCCTTTACTAATAAAATCTCAATATTTAATGATATGTTGAAAGCCATTAATGTTAGAAAATACTGAACCCTCTCTCAAGCTCCAAATGGTAGTTTTGATGAGTCTGAGACAATAATAGTAATCCTTTCACTCTAGGCAATGATTGGATTAGGAATGGACACGCAGTGCAGTCTGACCAAAGAAATGTGAGGGAAAGTCTACTAGTGTGTGCATGGAGATAGAGGGATTCTGGCAAAACTTCTTCACTCTTATAAAATAGACACAAAGGAGGGATGTTTTGCCTTCTTGACTTTGGCTGGTATTGTGTGAGACGTGATGCTGGGATTTACTGCAGTCATCTTATGGTTATGGAGGGACAACCTGAGGACAAAAACAAAGACATTGAAGATGTCATCTTTTCTGCTTGTCAGCAGAAAAGTAGAAAGTATCTTGGACACGGATGCCAAATTGTTCAATGAAACGCTGTTTATGAAACCAAAAAAACTGGAAAATTTTCTGAAAATCCAGAAAGGGAGAAGAGGAAAGGCAGAGTAAGGACCCCTAAAAGCTTATCCTCTACAAATACAATGAAAATAATGACAAAAATTGTTAAGGTAAATTTAAATAAGGTAGCTGTGAAAACCAGCAACATAGTAGCTACTGAATAGGTGAAAATAAGTTTACAGTTCCTCATAAAGACACATCCAATCAAATTGTTACTAGTTGGCTTGTCTGGAAGCTCCCTACAGAATTCCTTTTAGCAGGGCTTTTGTTATTTCACCCTAGTCAAATCTTGCTCAGTGGGAAAAGACATACCCAGGAAATGTGTTGAAAATGATCACAGTAATTTAACATTACAGCTGTCTGAGGTGGTGAGGACAGTTTGGGCAATAAGGAGGGTGGGCAAAATACTTAGAAGGAAAATATGAGGAATGAGATATACGTAAGGTGATAGAAATATTTCAGTACATTCTTTGGCATCTAGAAGGCCATGCACATGTGCAGAGCTGTGCACATGCCCAAGAGAGAGATGACAGATCCTCAGTCTCCTAACTCTGGCTGAACCCGAGGCTCTGCACAAGTAGAAAGTGAAGTCCAAGGCAAAATTTTAAGTGGTCATAGCATTGAAAGCATACCACAGTGTACACACACACACACACACACACACACACACACACACACACACACAGCTGTTCAGCAAAGAGTTGAATGCTTAGTGGATCAAAGCATGAAAGGAAATTTCTGCTCAATCATTAGTTGACAACTGAGCTAGTTGAGCAGAGACTTCAGTAGACATAAATAGTTTATATTTTAGTACCTTTACCATAACTTTCCCCTACATTTTGAACAAGAGACCCCACATTTTTATTCTATGAAATTATGTAATTATGGAGTCAGTCCTGGGTAGAAGTGGAAACAGTCCTGGGTAGAAGTGATGCTATGTCACTCCCAAGATTAGGTTATAAAGGATACTATAGCTCACTGGCTTGCTCTCTCAGATCATCTGCTCTGGTGAAAGCCAGCTACCCTATCATGAAGACACTCAGATAGCTTGTGGAGAACCCCATGTGGTGAGGAACTGAGGTCTCCTGCTAACAACCTGCATGGAACTGAAGCCTGCCAACAACTACATAAGTAAGCTTGGAAGTAGATACTCCAGCTCCAGATGCCTGCATCCCCACTGACATCTTTTTTTTTTTTTAAAGGTATATTTATTTATTTATTTATTTTAACATCTTTATTAGAGTATAATTGCTTTACAATGGTGTGTTAGTTTCTGCTTTATAACAAAGTGAATCAGTTATACATATACATATGTTCCCATATCTCTTCCCTCTTGCGTCTCCCTCCCTCCCACCCTCCCTATCCCACCCCTCTAGGTGGTCACAAACCACCGAATTGATCTCCCTGTGCTATGAGGCTGCTTCCCACTAGCTATCTATTTTACGTTTGGTAGTGTATATATGTCCACGCCACTCTCTCACTTTGTCACAGCTTACCCTTCCCCCTCCCCATATCCTCAAGTCCATTCTCTAGTAGGTCTGTGTCTTTATTCCCATCTTACCCTTAGGTAATTCATGGCCTTTTTTTTTTCTTAGATTCCATATATATGTGTTAGCATACGGTATTTGTTTTTCTCTTTCTGACTTACTGTACTCTGTACTCTAGGTCCATTTACCTCACTACAAATATCTCAATTTCATTTCTTTTTATGGCTGAGTAATATTCTATTGTATATATGTGCCCATCTTGATTGCAACCTCATGAGAGATCCTGAGCAGGAACTTTAAGCTCTACTGGATTCCTGACCTGTAGAAACTGTAGGATAATAAATGTGTGTTGCCTTAAGCTGCTATGTTTGGAGTCTTTTTTTATGCAGCCGCGGGTAATCAATGTAATAAGGGATGTGACTGGGTTTGAGGATTGGTTAATATAAATCGTGTTGATCAAGAATTAAATTTCTATCCTGCCATGAGGTAGAAAGAAAGGGCAAATCCTGTGTAGATAACCCACTGTTGAGCAGATTACTTTAATGAATCTTTATATATGCAAAGAATATCTAAATGTAGGTTGGGAGTCCATGCAAGAAAAGCTGCATTGTTGGACAAAACAAGTGCAAAATCTTGTTTTAAACTGAATTGCTGGGCTGGGTGTGGGGGCAAGGAAAAGATGAAAAGGAAGAGAGAAATAAATTGGATGGAGGATACACCTGATTTAGTTAACATAATCTAAGGACTTTCTCAGAAGAGGGATGACTAATATTCAATTGAAATTGTCTTCTGGTTGTGATACAAATCTCCATCATCTTCCCAACCCTTCATCAAAATGTATCACATATTAAAAACTTTATGTTTTTCGTTTTTGGAAATCAAGAAGAAGGCCAAGTGCCCTAGAGGAAGATAAGAGAATACTGCAACATGTAGAGCGGCAAAATGGAATTCAGCAGAGTTATGAATCCAGGACAGCAGTGACCATGAGAACTTAAACTCCTCACCAAGACACAGAAGTCTTAAGAAGGGCACTGGATTATACATAGAACATGGAACAGTGATTCAAGCCATTCTTGCTAGATCTTAAGGGCAAGAGATAAAGCCAAAAACTTCCTCTAACCTGTAGATGATGCTAACTAACCCTTTGCTGTCCACTCAGATATTGATTGATGCTTTTGTTATCTGGCCTCTTGGTATTTTGTTTGTTTGTTCATTCGTTGGTCAGTATGTGTCTCAGAAGTGGATCATAGCTATATAGTTGGGGTTTTGTTTGTTTTTTCTTTTTTGCACAAGGCCCAACAGAGCACTATGTGTGATTAGAATATTAATTAATATTGTTTGATGATATTCTTCTGTTACAGACTATGGAAGTATCCATATACCAATCCTTCTAAGCATTTATTCAACCTCTACTACATACCATATATTTAAAGCTGGCATATTTACCATATTTTTGGCTATAATTTATACTATCTTGTTCTGCTGAAATAAGTATGTAATTTTTCAATGATGAATGATTCAATTATACCTCCTAAGTTTTTGTCTTTGATATGAAATTCTAGCACAGTATGAAGAGTTTTACTAAACTTGCCTTTAAATTTTCACTTGACCCCTCCTAGAGAGATTAACCAAAGCTAACCCTCAAACACAATGCAGTAAAATTTTACTAATTTTTTGTCTAATAATTTGAAATGTATTTTTTATGTGCCTAAAGAAGAAATGATGAGGGACAGTGAATTATGTATGAACATCACAAATCTGGGAGGGCCAGCAGACATATTGAATAACAGAACCATAATGTACCACAAAGATATCAGCAGTTTGGAGCAATGGTTAATTCTAACAAAATAAATAATTGCTGAACAACCATCAACAAAAGAATGCTGCACCCTACCGAAAAAGATATCCTACATCCGAAGACAAAGAAGAAGCCACAGGAGACAGTAGGAGGGGTGAAATCATGGTAAAATCAAATCCCACACCTGCTGGTTGGGTGACCCACAAACTGGAAAATAATTATATTGCAGAGGTTCTCCCACAGGAGTGAAAGTTCTGAGCCTCACATCAGGCTCCCCAGCCTGGGGGTCTGGCAAAGGGAGGAGATGCCCCCAGAGAATACATTAAATACATACCTAAAGATCTTACATGGGCCCCCAAAGTCATCCATACAACCTATGAGAGATGTGAATTACAAGCAACATATATGAAAAAAATAAGGCTTGGTGGGGGGAGAAGGATTTGTTTAACTGTAAGATAATCCAAGTCAAAATTGATGCAGATACAAAAAATAAAAACCTAGTATCCTATTAAACTGCATTAATAGAATATAGTGTTGCAGCTCTGAGATCTGTATTTTAAGAGAGGTAGAAAACCAACTGGAGCATTACATGTTGAATTAGCAATGGAGAAGGTGTTGGAGTTCAGATCTGAGGCACAGGTAATTGTTAATAGAAACAGAACCACTTTAAAAGAATACTCAAGGAGACATGCTCTGCATTCTTAGATACCTGAAGGACTGTCACACATTCACAGAAGTATAGATGCTAGAATTTCATGGGTGTATAATAGGAACCGTGACTAAGCCTAACTTGCCTAAAGTATAGGGTACACAAAAGGGAATACAGTATATGAAAATGAGTTGCCAAAGGTCTTTTGGTACCAGATTATGGAGGTCTATAAAAGTCAGGTCAAAGTGTTAGGACCTTAATCATATAGATGGTGAGAATCCATTGGAATTTTTAAATTTTCTTTTCTTTTGACAAGATAACAAACATATGGTAAGAAGTGTAAACAGTAAAAAGAAAATCTATGGAAAATCCTTGACTCTCAAAACTGCTGGTTTCCTTTTCATACTAATACAATAATATATACAATGCCAGCTCTTGTCTAAAATAGAAATGTAAATTGTTGCATACTTTATACTCTTTTATGAAAAATTACTGCTAATACTACTACTACCATTAGTTACTATTATGCTTACCTCATTGAAGATTGTTCCATATCAGTACGTTTAAAATTGCTTCCTTCATTTTCATGGCTGTATGGTATTTTTTGTTATGGATATACCTTAATTTATTTAACCAGTGGAAGGGTGCCCTTGAAGGGTTTAGACTATGGATGTGACATGATCGGGCCTGTGTTCTAAGAAGCTTACTCGCTGGCAGGATTGGAGCACTGAGAGACTGGAATAGAAAAACCAATTAAGAGGTTCAATGAGAGAATATATGTGAAAGCAGTTTTCAGCTGTAATGCATATATAACTCTGAGTTATAATGGCTATAACTCATTTCAGAATTAATGAGGGGCTTGCATTCAGGATTTCTGACTCTAAATCCTGGCCTTTTTTCCACATTATATCTGGGCAACTCCACCCATCTTCACCATTTATACTTGTAATGTTCACAATTAAGTCCCTTAGAGTACTTTACCATTTTCTGAGAGCTTGGTGTTCAGAATTTTTGGCTTCTCCCAGCACCCTTGTGAGGCAGGCTTCAGCCCTGATTTATAACTACTGAAGTGACAGTTGAATCTGAAAGACAAAATCAGCTTACTGAGGGAGAAAAAAAAAACTCAGAAAGTTGAGAAACAGGCACCATCATGGGGCCTAGCAGGAGCATGTGTAAAGCAAAAAAAAAACCTAAATGAGCTTAAAAAGTAATGGTCCAAGTGGTAGCAGGAAAAGAAAAGAAATTTTGTGTCAGGGAATCATGTCCATATAGTTACTCTTCTGTGTATAGCATCTTTTTTTTTCTTTTTTTTGCAGTACGCAGGCCTCTCACTGTTGTGGTCTATCCCATTGAGGAGCACAGGCTCCGCACGCGCAGGCTCAGCGGCCACGGCTCACGGGCCTAGCCGCTCCGTGGCATGTGAGATCTTCCCAGACTGGGGCACGAACCCGTGTCCCCTGCATCAGCAGGCGGACTCTCAACCACTGTGCCATCAGGGAAGCCCTGTGTATAGCACCTTATAGTTTACAAGGGGCCTTCCATTTGAACCTCAAATTCACCCTCAAAAATAGATAACTTTTGTTACCTTTCTCAAAACGTAATAGAAAAAAAGGATTAAGGGAATGAGGAAAAGGGGCTATATAATATGCCTCTATCATGTTATAGTATCTAAATTAGGGGCTTTACAAGCATAAGCTCTTTGAATTACCCATGTGAGGTAAATACCACATCCTTATTTTACAGAGAAGGAGACTGAACCTCAGTGTGGTTAAAGTGACCTGCCTAAGGTCACACAGTTGATAAGTAGCAGACTGGGAATCTGACACCCTGATTTTCTGATTCCAGAGCCCCATGCTCTTTCCACCGTACCATATTGTCCTTATCTGAGCACTAACAAAGATATCATAGAATGAGGAAACACATCTAGATTGCTTACAGGAGCTCAAACTCATTCGGCCTTAGAAAAATTAAGGTGGCAAAACTCCAGGAAAAATGAGACGTTCAGAAGGCTGACATGGATCACAGGTCGGATTTGACTTTGAACTTGATATTTTGGAGGGTTGTAGTACATCACATTATTTGGTAGGTAGGCAGCATGACTGAAGGGGACAGGCAGGCCCAACAGCATCATCTGTGAGGAGAAATGCAGAGAGGATTCTACTACACCACTTGAGGGTTGGGACTGAGACTTCTTCAGCTTCATCCACTTCTAAGTTCATAATGAAGTGCCTGCTGCATAGTAAGTGCCTAATATGAATTATTTAAATATGTCAAATACTTGGGTTTAGCTGGAGGGTAGAAGAGTAGGAATTTGAGTGTTCTTTTTTTTTTTCCACACATAACCTTTTTCACTAATTGTGTAAAAATCACACTTTCTCAACATTGTCTCCATTCATATAATCTGTGTAATATTCCCACTTTTCTTGCTCTAGTAAAATCACTTAAACATGTGTGTACCAAGTACTTTGCAACTTGTACTCATTAGTTGTAGAAAAACTGTGTAGCCAGCTTTACCACTCTGAATGCAGAGTCCAGAGCCATAGGAAATCCAGCCAGCTAAAGTGAAGCTTTCAGACCAGCCCCAAGCGCATTGGAGGTGCTCTAGGCACAAACCTTGTCAAACTCAAACAACATCAATTTCCCCGTTAGAAAAGGAGGCAATTTTATGTAGGAATGAACTTGATTGCTTGAGCCCAGGCCACGTAAATATTCTAAGTAAGGCAAGTCATGAGGTGTCTGTTTCTCATCTGAGAGAACCAGATAAAACATGAATGGAGACCTGAGGAGCTCCTTAAATGAAGGGCAGGGAAGATTCTGCCTGTCTCAGTTAGGCCCTATCAGGCCATGAGACAGGGGCTCAGTGACCTTCAGAAGGCTCTTCTGAGGGTTTTGTTTGTTTGTTTGTTTTTAGTAAATCATTACTGAATGAGCTACCAGGAAATGTGTTAGTCACTGTAGTGGGGGAGGGGGTAGGGATGGAAAGAATACTATACCTCAGGGAGCTCACACCAGGAAATGCATAATTGAGGGTCAAATTCTAGCTGAGTCTGGGTAGAGGGTAGTCAGGGAGGGCTTAAGGACTTCCTGTAGGAAGCGGTTTTTGAGCTGGGTCTTGAAGGATGAGTTAGTGTTTATATTTGGGAAAAAACTACAAAAAATGGTGGGAGCAGAGTTGTTGAGGTGATAGTGGACATAGTTCACTCCAGATGGTAGTGACTAGGCACAAGTGGCCTAGTGAATAAGGAAAATGGTCAGTTTCAGAAGGTTGTCCATGTTGTAACTGCCCCCTTTGATCAGAGAGTGCCCTTGCTCAAAAGGTGAGATCCTAAGAGAGGCCATGAGGAAGAGAACTCTATTCTCCAAACCAAATGAATACAAACTCTACAATCATACTAAGAAGCCTAGAAAGGCAGAGACTTTCTGGTCTAGCCTCTCCACCTGGCTGAGGTCCAGAGAGGGAAAGGGAATTGCCCAAGGTGACACAGCTCTGAAGCAGAGCTAACACTAGAACCCAAGTCTCCTGAATACATTTTTCAGGCTTAGAGATCCTATGAATGAACAATGTGTGGGAAGAATAATATTGTTAAGGATTACTTACGGAAATCATCTAGCAGAGTGCTTGGCACTACTTGGTAGCTACTAAGTAGACAGTTGGTTCAGCATAGTGGTTAAGAGCACAGGTCCTAAAGCAAAACTTCTTGAATTTGAATCCTAGCTCTGCCACTTTCTATCTGTGTGACCCTGGGTACTTGCTGTACCTCAGTTTGAGGGTTTTCTTGAAGATTACATTATTTAATATCTGTTAGGTGTTTAGAAAAGTACTTGGCATAAAAATACTATGTAAATATTTGATAAATAGGTACATTTTGTAAGTTTCTTTTCCTTTTTTACTATTGCTATCACTCAGGGGATGAGTTTAGAGGGAAATCACAGAGCAGTTCCTTCTCATCTCTGTTTCCAATGGCTAGAGTACTTTGATGACCCCTCTGCTCCTAAATATAGAAGAATAGAACTTCAGGGTAGTGGCCCTGGAGGGGCCCTTAGGAACCCTTCAAGCTCTCTGATCTAGAGAGGCAAGAGGTACTATTATATAGGCTTAAGACAATTTCCTTTGTGTTAAAAGGTCCAAGGTTCATATCCCAGCTGTTCTATGTGCTACATGACCTCCTTGTGCCTTGGTTTCCTTATTTATAAAAGAGGGATAAAAGTATTCCTACTCATAATGTGTTATGAAGATTAAATGATAAAATGCACATAATTCAGTGCTTAGCTCATGCCTGCCCTATCAGAGGAGCTTGGTAAATTGTAGCTGCTCTCATATTTTAATTGATGTTACTCTCAAGGTTATAATAGTCACCTGGTCACAGAGATGACCCTCGAACACATGCCTTTAAATCCTAGTACTAAGATATTTATCCTGAGGAATAACACACAGCACATATCCCAATTCCTCCCTGGTGACTCATTCCCCAGCTGATTGAAGGTTGGAAATGTTTTTCATAGTTTTGAGTTAGGTGATTATTGTGATTGTTCAGCTCTGAGAGGATCCAGGGTGTGGGGTTCCCAATCTACCTATTAAACCTCAACCCTCAATAATTTATATTTCCAAAGTGTCATACTGTTTACAAAGTCTCTTCATCTCCATTATCTCATCTGGGTTTGAAAAACTGGACTGTAGGATGGACAAAGATAGGTACCCCTGTTTTACAAATCAGAAACTGAAACTCATAGAAGTAAAATGATTTGACAAGGTCACACAACATTTTAGCAGCAAAGATAACCCTTAAACTCAGATCTGATTCAGGTTCAATGTTCTTTCCCCTACAGGAACCTGCATAAATCCCCCAGTTTTAAATGAAGGATTAATATTGGCCCTTAGCCTATCAAGTGGGCCAGGTAATGTGTGTGTGTGTGTGTGTATATAGGGGAGTGGAGTTTTGTAGAGAGAGGAAGTGAAAACCTGCTCTTGGTTTGGTAGTAAGGAAGGTTTGAACTCTGCTATTTAGACCAGACTAAAACCAGAAAAAGGTTACTTCCTTTTATTTCTATTTTTTGAAGAGGAGAAGGGTTTGACTTGAAGTGAGCAGTATGGGATGAGGGATATATCTCTGCAGACAATAAGATCCAGGCTATGAAACAGCCAAAACTTAAAGCAGCTAAAACTGATTACCCACCCTTGGAGGAGCCTATGGATGGATGTTTGGGGTCTTGGTGAGACCTAGTGAAAACCTCATCCCCTCTCTCAGCCTTTGCTTCCCCAGCTGTATATTCAGGAGCTTCATATTCTATCCAACTCTACATCATTCTCCCAAAGTTTATTGCACTGGTACTTCAGGCTCAGGTGTCCTTGCCTGGAAAAATGAGGGAGCTGAGTTGGTGCCTCCATGCAATTATGTTGCTTTGGCCAATTAGGAGCCAGAGGAAGCCCTTACACAACTTTTAGACAGAGACCTCGAAGCAGGAACAAGTCATATCCTTCTCCTACCTTCTAAATGACACTCTGTCAACTGAAGCCTGTGTCTAACAGGTCAGGCTAAAAAACAGTGGGGCATGCTTCTTATGGTACAATCAATCTTATATAAACCAGCTTCTGCTTCCTAGGAGGAAGCTTCTTGGTGGGCTATGGAATCCTGACTTTACAGTTCACTTTGCTTCTGGCCATGGGCATGCCTCTAAAGCTCCATGATCAAGAAAGAGCAGTGTGCTGGCTTTTGCCATAAGACAAGCCCAGAATTCAGGAAGCTCCTAGTGTCTTGGGATGGTCATGCAGAACAAAGTCAACCCTGCAGGACACACTTGGTGACTCCACAAGAATTAGTGTTGTATAATAAACACACAAGAACAGAGCTCAGCTAGTCTTTAACTACAGCATTAAAGTTTTCCTCATACCTTAGCCATCCTTCTGCTCAGTCTAGACTCTCATTTATAAGCCTGCTAAAGGTTTAGTCAAACCAAGGAGAACCAGTCTTTCTGACATCCTCCCTGCAATGATGGATCAAGGGCAGGATTGATCACCCCACTGAGCTCAATTAGGAAGGCTTCACTTGTTTTAAATTTCCCAGATTTATTTTTTTGCCAGCTAGGCATGACACTTGTGGATAAATCACGTTGGCCAAAATTTCTCAGAAGGGTACCTACATTATTGGCTTCTATTAAATGATGTGAGATGAGTTCTAATTGGTCATGATTCTGACCTTAAGCCTAGAGTGGTATCACCTGGAGAAGTCTTGGACTCTCTCCCCTCCCTATCCCAGAACAGAAGACACATAGTTTGGGGAGGGGAAGTAGGAGAAGCCTTAAATGTCCACATATCCCAAAGCTCTCAGCCCCCATCTTCATTTAAAAAAAAATGGTCCCAAGAGTGGCCAGAAAATAACTTTGTGAAGGGTACTGGGAGAGAAGGGGTCTTTAGGTGGGAAGGAACAGCAGTTCCAGCATCTAGAACAGTGCCTTCTGGGGAGTTGGCTCTTTCATTTCATTTATTCATCCTAAGCTCTTCACAACCTAAACCTGGGAGATGCTAAGGTTTTTATCTTGTAGAAATATAGTTTTCTTTTTATCAGGGAAAAATGGAGGCTGGTGGTAAGGAAACTTTATCAAGAGAGTAGAATGGACAAATCAAGCACTGGGTATATATTCTTTGGGTTTTTAAGACTAATTCATTTAGGATGACGGAGTTGGAAAAGGTTCTTCACATGGAACTTGTGCATTGCTAGTGTACAGCTAATGTGTTCTTGTTAGTCCCTTTGGGCTCTAAGCTTTACCAGACAATTGGTGGCATACAAGAAGTAACTAAACATTTTGTTCTCACCACTTTTCTGTCCTCCTCTTGAAGATTAGAATCTTGGCTAACACCAGCATTTTGGCCATGCCAAGCTTGAGTGGTGTAACCCAGGACAGGAGAACAGGAAGCTCACATGATTATTCTGAATCATTATGTGCATCAGTCAACTCTTTATTCCAAGTGCATAGAATAGTCCCTGATATATATTAGGTGCTCAGGAAATGTTTACTGAGTAAATAAATGCTTAAAGAAATATTTCTTAGTACTGTCTCTGCCAAGGACAAAAGATAAATTTTTTCTCAGAGTAACTCCCCACCTCTTACCTCAACCTTTAATGTGCCAAATTCTTCTCATTTACCTCAAAGAAGAGAAGATTCATGTATAGGGATGGAGGAAGATTTGGGTGCGTCATAATGGAGTTCAACTCAGAATATTTCAGATAGTTAATTAGATCATTTGCAGAGTTCAAATTTCCGGCTGGTGAGATAAAAATCAATAATTTCCACTTAATTTTTTCTTTCCTAAAACATCAAACAGGAGGAATATACTGTCAGAAAAAAAAGTCCTGAAGTTTTGCTTAACTATCCCAAATTCCCCAGATTTCCTGCCCAAAGCTTAATGACACAGACTTGACGTTTGCTCCACTCTCTAGCCAAGTCTTCCAGGCATCCAAAACATTCTGTAAAGAGTTGATTGCATAAAATGATAAAGTATCAAATCTGAAAAGGACCTTAGAAATAGCACAGCTCAACTTCTTCCTTTTAATATAGGTAGAGACACTGGAACCCAAAAAGTGGAACATATTGGTCTCGGTGTGCTAACCTCAAGGCTAGTGTTCTTAGCATGACACCACACAATTTTCTGACTTTTCAGTGTTGGTCAATTATACCTAGGACTTGTACCACCACCCCTGTAGGGCTTTAGAATGCAGTTCCCTGAACTGGAAATACCATGTGGACAGGGACAAAAGGGCCTCTGCCACTTTTGAGAACTGCAATTTGTAGGTTCATTTTGGCCCAGAATGTGCTGCCGGTATGCTCCAGCGAAGGCCAGAAATGTTATTCCCTGTTTCCTTCCCCCACTAAGTTGCGCCAGGAGTGCTGGAGCATATTTGCACAGCATCCTCTCCCATGCATTTTGTTGGAAAAGAGGCTGCAGGGCAAATACATGTTAGCAAATTTATGCAGCATATCTAGGGCTCATAGATTCTGGACTGAGAAGAAATGAGACCAGGCTGAAAAGAAACCAGGCTGTGGGGAAAAATAATTGTAATTACAGATGAGGGGGAAAAAATGCCTTAGAGCATTTAATAAGAGCACATGGCTTCCAGGACCTACATTTCTAATCTTGGTTTTGTCTGCGTTGGCTCTCCCTAGTCAAGTCACTTATCCTCTCTGACCTTGGTTTTCTCATCTGTAAATGACGGTAGTTAGAACAGATTCAACTATTTTAATGGAACCATGAAAGCTGTTTGATAGTAATAGTATTATGCAAGAAGCCCAGACTGACCTGGGCTTTTTTGACCACTTACATCAAATAATTACAGTAGAAGATATCACTGCTTTTTTTCTAGATAAATGTAGGAAAGAAAAGTATCGAATGGTTAAAGAGTGATTGTAGGCTTCCTTTAAACATAAATAAAGTCTGAAGCAGTGGTATTCAAACACACTGGTCTTCAGATTGACTGATCAGAATCACCAAGTAAGTGTTTTTAAAAAATCCAGGACCTGAGGTTCAGAAGTAAAGAGTGGGGGAAGTATGAGTTAGGAAGGATATATGTAGTTTTTTAGTCTCAATTCAAGTATCTTCTTTTTTTTAGTTCTTTTAAGTATAATTGGCATACAATAATACATTAGTTTCAGGTATACAACATAGTGATTCCATATTTGTGGTCATTGTGAAACGTGCATCACAATAAATCTAATTACCATCAGGTGACTTACAAAGTTAATAAAATATTATTAACTATATTCCCCATGTTATACATTGGATACTTAGCCTTATTTATTTTTTTTTATTTAAAAAATTTGATTGAAATATAGTTAATTTATGATGTGTTAATTTATGCTGTAGAGCAAAGTGGTTCAGTTATACATATATATATATATATATATATATATATATATATATATTCTTTTTCATCTTCATTTCCATTATGGATTATCACAGGATAATGAATATAGTTCCCTGTACTATATGGTAGGACCTTAGTTGGCATCTGCTAGTCACAGAACCATATTCCTTCCCTCCCCCACCCACCGTCCCCTTTGGCAACCACAAGTCTGTTCTCTATATATGTGAGTCTGTTTCTGTTTCATAGATATGTTTATCTCTGTCATATTTAGATTCCATGTATAAGTTATATCATATGGTATTTGTCTTTCACTTTAAAAAAATTTATTATAGTTGATTTACACTGTTGTGTTAGTTTCAAGTGTACAGCAAAGTGATTCAGTTATGTATATATATACCTAGTCTTTTTCAAATTCTTTTCCCATTTAGGTCATTACAGAATATTGATCAGAGTTCCCTGTGCTATACAGTAGCCCCTTGTTCATTATCTGTTTTAAATACAGTAGTATGTATATGTCAATCCCAATCTCCCAATTTATTCCCCCCCCACCTTTCTCCTTCAGTAGCCATAAGTTTGTTTTCTATGTCTGTGAGTGTGTTTCTGTTTTGTAAATAAGTTCATTTGTACCATTTTTTTAGATTCCACACCTAAGCAATATCATATGATATTTGTCTTTGTCTGATTTACCTCACTTAGTATGATAATATCTAGGTCCATCCCTGTTGCTGAAAATGACATTATTTCATTCTTTTCAATGGCTGAGTAATATCCCATTGTATATATGTACCACATCTTCTTTATTCTGTGAATGGGCATTTAGGTTGCTTCCATGTCTTGGTTATTGTAAACAGCACAGCAATGAATATTGGGGTGCATGTATCCTTTTGAATTATGGTTTTCTCTGGATATATGCTCAAGAGTGGAATTTCTGGATCATATGGTAACTCTATTTTTAGATTTTTAAGGAACCTCCACACTGTTCTCCATAGTGGCTGTACCAATTTACATTCCCACCAACAGTGTAAGAGGGTTCCTTATTCTCCACAACCTCTCCAGGATTTATTGTTTGTAGACTCCTTGATGATGGCCATTCTGACTGGTGTGAGGTGATATCTCATTGTAGTTTTGATTTGAATTTCTCCAATAATTAGCAATGTTGAGCATCTTTTCATATACCTCTTGGCCATTTGTATGTCTTCTTTGGAGAAATGTCGATTTAGTTCTTCTGCCCATTTTTTGATTGGATTTTTTGATATTGAGCTGCATGAGCTGTTTGTAAATTCTGGAGATTAATCCCTTGTTGGTCCTGTCATTTGCAAATATTTTCTCCCATTCTGTGGGTTGTCTTTTATTTTGTTTATGGTTTCTTTGCTGTGCAAAAGCTTTTGAGTTTAATTAGGTCCCATTTGTTTATTGTTTTTATTTCCATTATTCCAGAAGAGAGATCAATAAAGATATTGCTGCAATTTATGTCAAAGAGTGTTCTGCCTATGATTTCCTATAGGACTTTTGTAGTACCCAGGCTTATGTTTAGGTCTTTAATCAATTTTGAGTTTATTTTTGTGTATGGTGTGAGAGAATGTTCAAATTTTATTCTTTTACATAAACATATCTGTTTTTAATCTTTTGCTCCTGCCACTCTCTGTCTTCGCAATCTTATTCTAGGCCAACACTTATCTGCTTTCTGACAATTTAGGTTAGGCTTCATCTTCTAGAGTTTTGTTATATACATAGAATCACAGTGTGTACTCTTTTTGTCTGGCTTCTTTCACTCTAAATAATTGTCTTGAGATTCATCACTGTTGTAGTGTTCAACAATTACTTGGACTCTTTGCACTTCCTGGACTTGGGTGACTGTTTCCTTTCTCATGTTATGAAATTTTTCAGCTATTATATCTTCAAATATTTTCTCAGGTCCTTTCTCTCTCTCTTCTCCTTCTGGGACTCCTATAATGTGAATGTTGTTGCATTTAATGTTGTCCCAGAGGTCTCTTAGACTATCCTTATTTCTTTTCTTTCTTCCTTCCTTATTTAGTTTCGTGGCAGTGATTTCCACCATTCTGTCTTCTAGCTCACTTATCCATTCTTCTGCCTCATTTATTCTGCTATTGATTCCTTCTAGTGTTTTTTTTCCATTTCAATTATTGTATAGATCATCTCTCTTTGTTCTTTAGATCTTCTAGCTCTTTGTTTAAACATTTCTTGTAACCTCTCGATCTGTGCTTCCATACTTTTTCTGAGCTCTTGGATCATCTTTACTAGCATTACTCTGAATTCTTTTTCAGGTAGATTGCCTATCTCCACTTCACTTAGTTGCTCTTCTGGAATTTTATCTTGTTCCTTCAACTTGGACATATTCCTCTGCCTTCTCATTCTGTCTAAATTTCTGTGTTTGTGGCTTCCATTCCACAGCTTGCAGATTTGTAATTCTTCTTGTTTTTTCTGTCTGCCCCCTGGTGGTAAGGCTGTCTAAGAGGCTTGTGATAGCTTCCTGGTGGGAGGTACTTGTTCCTGTCCACTGGTGGGTGGAGCTGGGTCTTGTCCCTCTGGTGGGCAGGGCCATGTCAAGGGGTTTGTTTATTGGGCAGCAGTATGCTCAGGAAGACTTTAAGTAGCCTGTCTACTGATGGGTGGGGCTGTGTTCCCACCTTGTTGGTTGTTTGGCCTGAGGCATTCCAGCACTGGAGCCTATAGGCCATTGGGTGGGCCAGGTCTTGGTGAGAAAATGGCACCCTCCAGGACGGCTCACCCCAATAAGTACTCCCCAGAACTACAGCCACCAGTGTCTTTGTCCCTGTGGTGAATCACAGCCAACCCCTGCCTCTGTAGGAGACCCTCCAATAGCAGCAGTAGGTCTGGTCTGGGCTTTTATGGGGTCGCTGATTTTTTCCCTGGGTCTGGTACACATGAGAACTTGTGTGCGCCCTCCAAGAGTGGAGTTTCTGTTTCCCCAGTCCCATGGAATTCCTGTGATCACACCCCAAGATTCTCTTGGGTACCTCCTCCCTTTGCCAGACCCCCAGGCTGGGGAGCCTGATGTGAGACTCAGAACTTTCACTCCTCTGGGAGAACCTCTGCAATATAATTATTTTCCAGTTTGTGGGTCACCCAACCAGCAGGTGTGGGATTTGATTTTATCATGATTTCACCCCTCCTACTGTCTCTTTGTGGCTTCTTCTTTGTCATTGGATGTAGGATATCTTTTTTCGGTAAGGTGCAGCATTCTTTTGTTGATGGTTGTTCAGCAATTATTTGTGATTTTGGTGTTTTCATGAGAGAGGGGTGAGCTCACGTTCTTCTACTCTGCCATCATGTCTCTGCTTCCCATACTCATCTTTGTATATCCTGGGACCTAGAAGCAAGTCACTCAGGGGCACATCGGCTTTTGACACGGACTTGAGTGGCCATGGCACAATGAGCCATGTGCAGGTCTCTTTCCTCAGCATAATATGTCTTTCCCTTTCTGACTTACTTTGTTTAGAATGATAATCTCTAAGTCCATCCATGTTTCTACAAATGGCATTATTTCATTCTTTTATATGGCAGAGTAATATACCATTGTATATATATACCACATCTTTATCCATTCATCTGTCAATGGACATTTATATTATTTTCATGTCTTGGCTGTTGTAAGTAGTGATGCTATGAACATAGGTGTGTGTGTATCTTTTCAAATTATAGTTTTGTCTGGATATATGTTCAGGAGTGGGATTGCTGGAACATATGACAACTCTAATTTTAGTTTTTTGAGGAACCTCCATACTGTTTTCCATAGTGGCTGCACCAATTCACATTCCCACCAACAGTGTATGAGGGTTTCCTTTTCTCCACATCCCCTCCAGCAGTGACTTATTTATTTTAAAACTGTAGGTTTGTATTGCTTTATCCCTTTCACCTATTTCATCCCCACCTAATGTCACTCCCCTCTGGCAACCACCAATCTGTTCTCTGTATCTGTGAGTCTGGATTTTGGGTTTTTTGTTTGTTTGTTTTGTTTTTTAGATTCCACATATAAGTGAAGGATGCAGTGTTTGCTTTTCTCTGTCTGACTTATTTCACTTAACATAATACCCTCCAAGTCCAGCCATGTTCTTGCAGAAGGCAAGATTTCAGTGACTGCATATTATTCCACTGTATGTATGTGTATGTATACATCATAACTTCTTTATCCATTTTCAGACACTTATCTTGTTTCCATATCTTGACTATTTTGGATTATAAATTGGAATTTTGATAGGGATTGCATTGAATCTATAGCTTTCTTTGGGTAGTATGGATATTTTAGCAATGCTAATTCTTCTAATCCATGGGCACAGAATATCTTTCCATTTATTTGTGTCATCTTCAATTTTTTTCATCAATGTCTTATAGTTTTCAGTGTACTGGTGTTACTTCTCCATGGTAAAATTTATTCCTATGTATTTTTCTTTTAGATGTGATTGTAAATGATATTGTTTTCTTGATTTCTCTTTCTGATACTTTGGAAGTGGTGTATAGATATGCAACAGATTTTGGTATATTAATTTTTTATCCTAAAACTTTACTGAATTTATTTATTTGTTCTAACTGTTCTTTGGTGGGGTCTTTACGGTATTCTCTATATAGTATCATGTCATCTGCAAATAGTGATAGTTTTAATTCTTCCTTTCCAATTAAGATGCCTATTATTTCTTTTCCTTGTCTAATTGCTATGGTTATAACTTCCAATACTATATTGAATAAAAGTGGGCATGTGGGAATCCTTGTTTTTTTCTTGATCTTAGAGGAAAAGTTTTCAGCTTTGCACCATTGAGTATGATATTAGATGTAGCTTTTCCATATGTGGCCTTTATTATGTTGAGGTATGTTCCCTCTATACACTTTTTTGAGTGTTTTTTATCATACTTGGACGTTGTTATGTCAAATACTTTTTTTCTGTCCCTGTTGAGATGATCATATGATTTTTACCTTTCATTTTGTTAATTTGGTTTATGACATTGATTGATTTGCTGATGTTGAACTATCTTTGCATGCCTGAGATAAATCCCATTTGATCATGAGTTATGATTCTTTTAATATGTTGTTAAATTTGGTTTCCTAATATTTTTTGGAGAATTTTTGCATCTATGTTCATCAGGGGTATTGGTCTATAATTTTCTTTTTTTGTGTGTGGTGTCCTTGTCTGGTTTTGTTATCAGGGTTATGCAGCCTCATAAAAGGGAATTTGCAAGTTTTACTTCCTCTTCAATTTTTTAGAAGAGTTTGAGAAGGATAGGCATTAAATCTTCTTTGAATATTTGGTAGAATTCATCAGTGAAGTTGTGTGGTCCTGGACTTTTGTTTGTTGGAAGGTTTATTTATTATTGATTCAATCTCATTACTAGCAATTGGTCTATTCAGATTTTCTATTTTTTATGATTCTTGGAAGGTTATAAATTTCTAGGAATTTATCCATTGCTATTAGGTTGTCCAATTTGTTGGTGTATAGTTGTTCATAGTAGTCTTTCATGATCTTTGTATTTCTGTGGTATCAGTTGTAACTTTTTCATTTTTTGTTTTATTTATCTGAGCCCTTTCTCTATTTTTCTTGGTGAGTCTAGCTAAAGGTTTAGAACTTTTGTTCATCTTTTCGAAGAACAAGTTCTTAGTTTCATTGACATTTTCTGTTGTCCTTTTAGTCTCTATTTCATTTATTTCTATTCTGATCTTTATTATTTCCTTCCTTCTATTAATTTTAGTCTTTATTTATTCTTCTTTTTCTATTTTCCTTAGGTGTAAAGATAAATTAGTTATTGAGATTTCTCTTGTTTCTAGAGGTAGGCCTGTATTGCTATGATCTTTCCTGTTAGAACTGCATTTGCTGCATCTCATAGATTTTGGTATGTCATATTTTTGTTTTCATTTGACTCTAGGTATATTTTGATTTATTCTATGATCCAGTAACTGCTTTTGCTGTGTCCCATAGATTTTGGATCATTGTGTATTCATTTTCATTTATCTCCAGGTATTTTTTATTTCCTCTGTGACTTATTCAATAATTCATTGGTGGCTTAGTAGTGTATTGTTTAGCCTTCATGTGTTTGTGGTTTTTGCAGTCTTTTTCTTGTATCTGATTTCTAGTCTCATAGCTTTATTGTTGGAAAAGATGCTTGATGTGATTTCAATTTTTTTAATTATACTGAGGGCTTGTTTAGTGAACTACTTTGTGATCTATCCTGGAGAACGTTTCATGTGCTCTTGAAAAGGATGTGTACACTGCTGCTTTTGGATTAAATGTTCTATATATATCTACGAAGTTCAACTGGTCTAATGTTTCACTTAAAGCCTGTGTTTCCTTATTGATTTTCTCTCTGGATGCTCTATGCTTCTATTTTTGGTGCATATATATTTTAAATTGTTCTATCTTCTTCTTGGATTGATCCCTTTATCACTATTCTTTGCCTCTTATAACAGTCTTTATTTTGAAGTCTATTAGTTCTGATATAAGTATTGCTACCCCAGCTTTCATCTGATTTCCATTTGCATGGAATACTTTTTCTATCCCTCACTTTCAGTCTGTGTTTGTCTTTAGATCTGAAGTGAGTCTCTTGTAGGCAGCCTATGTATGGGTCTTGTTTTTGTATTCATTCAGCCACTCTGGCTTTTGATTGGAGCACTTAGTCTATTTACTCTTAAAATAATTACTGATATGTATGTTCTTATTGTTATTTTGTTAATTGTTTTGGGGTTGTTTTTGTGGGTCTTTCCCCCACTTTCTTCCTTTGTTCTCTTCTCCTGTGATTGATGACTATCTTTAGTATTATATTTGGATTCCTTTTTCATTTTTGTGTGTGTTTCTATTATAGATTCTTGGATTGAGGTTTATAAATTTTATATATATATATATATATATATATATACACTAATATATACACACACAATTGTTTTATGTGGCTGATGTCTTAATTACAAATGCATTTTTTTTTTAACATCTTTATTGGGGTATAATTGCTTTACAATGGTGTGTTAGTTTCTGCTTTATAACAAAGTGAATCAGTCATACATAAACATATGTTCCCATATGTCTTCCCTCTTGCGTCTCCCTCCCTCCCACCCTCCCCATCCCACCCCTCCAGGCTGTCACAAAGCACCGAGCCAATATCCCTGTGCCATGCGGCTGCTTCCCACTAGCTATCTACCTTACTGCGTTTGTTACTGTGTATATGCCCATGACTCTCTCTCGCCCTGTCACAGCTCACCCTTCCCCCTCCCCATAACCTCAACAAATGCATTTTAACAACCCTGCATTTGTACTCTCCTACCCTCATGATTACTGCTTTTGATATCATATTTTATATCTAATTGTTTTTTGTATCTCTTAACTGTTTATTGTGGATATAGATGATTTTTACTACTTTAATTTTTAACCTTCTTATTAGTTTGGGCATGGATGATTTCCTACATTTATTATAGTTTGTCATTATTGATAAGATTTTTTCCTTCCATGATTTTCATATTTCTTGTTACGTCCTTTTCTTTTCTTTTTTTTTTCTCTTAGAGAAGTTCCTTTAATATTTCTTGTAAAGCTGGTTTGGTGGTGCTGAACACTTTTGCTTGTCTGTGAGCTTTTGATCTCTCTCTCAAATCTGAATAAGAGCCTTGTTAGGTAGAGTATTCTTGGTTGTACGTTTTTCTCTTTTATCAATTTAAATATCTGTTGTCACTCCCTTCTGGCCTGTAGAGTTTCTGCTGATAAGTCAACTGATAGCCTTATCGGAGTTTCCTTATACATAACATGTTGCTTTCCCCTTGCTACTTTTAATATTCTCTCTTTATCATTATTTTTTGCCATTTTAATTACAATGTATCTC
Organism: Tursiops truncatus; assembly: GCF_011762595.2. Taxonomy (NCBI): domain Eukaryota; kingdom Metazoa; phylum Chordata; class Mammalia; order Artiodactyla; family Delphinidae; genus Tursiops; species Tursiops truncatus. Next base: position 74,855,933 of record NC_047055.1, on the reverse strand, counting down.
AATATGTTCCTTTTTTAGTTAATCCTGTATGGGACTCTCTGTGCTTCCTGGACTTTGATGTCTGTTTCCTTTCCCAGGTTAAGGAAGTTTACAGCTATTATGTATTCAATTATTTTCTCAACCCCTTTCTCTCTCTCTTCTTCTGGAATCCCAATAATGCGAATATTAGTGTGCTTGATGTTATCCCAGAGGTTTCTTAAAGTGTCCTCATTTCTTTACAATCTTTTTATTTTTTTGCTCTACATCAGTGATTTCTGCTAGTCTGTCTTCCCAATCACTGATCCATCCCTCTGTATCATTTATTTTACTGTTGATTCCTTCTAGTGTATGTTTTACTTCAGTTATTGTATTCTTCATCTCTGTTTGGTTGTCCTTTAAGTTTTCTAACTCTTTGTTAAAAACTTCTCACTCTGTGCATCCATTCTTCTCCCTAGTTCTTTGATCATCTTTACAATCACTACTTGAACCCTTTCTTGGGAAGATTGCCTATATCCATTTCACTTAGTTCTTCTTCTGGGGTTTTATCTTGTTCCTTTGTTTGGAACATGTTCCTCTGTCTCCTCATTTTGCTTAACTTACTATTTTTATTTTTTTGAATCTGGTAGGTTGGTTATATTTTCTGAAATTGAAGAAGTGGTCTTTTTTAGGAGATGTCCTATATTTCCCAGCAGCACACTCCCCTCTCATCACCAGAGCTGTATGCTCCAAAAGTGCCCAATATGTGGGTCCTTCTATTGTGGCAGTCTGACTATATGGGCAGTCTGATAGGCTTGGTTGGCCTCCAGTCCATTTGGTTGGGAGGCTGCCTTGTGTGGAGGCTGCCAGCCACTTGTTGGTGTGACTGGGCCATGAGGCATCTCACTGTGCAACCATGCGTAGCCCTGGGGCTAGTGCCAGTTTACTGGTGAGCAGAGTCAGGTTTCAGGAGACCCCAGGGCTGTGACCTTACCATTCATCGGTGAAGCCAAGTCTTAAGGTTAGTGTCCATCTACTGGCTGGCAGAACCACTTCCTGGGGTCTAGTTGCAGTGCCCAGGGATCCCAAAGCCGATTTTGGAATGTTGGTGGGTGGAGCTAGTTCCTGACACCACTGGCTGCTGGGATCAGGGTCTCTTGAAGCTTTTATTGGCCTGTTAGTAGGTGGGGCCTGGGTCCCACCAGTCCCAGGGTAGAATCAGGCCTGCTAGTGTGTGGGCTGGTCCATGGACCACAGGACTGTGATTTTCTTGTGGCTGGTATCTGCCTGCTGGTGGGTGGAGATGGGCCCGAGGCTACAGCAGGATTGCTGGTTGGTAGTGGTACCCTGGGGATTCTAGGGCTAGTGTTTACCCACTGGTGGGTTAAGCTGTGCCCTGAGGTTCTCTGGTTAGAGGGCCCTGGGGGCCTCTGGTCTAGTACCTGTGCACTGGTCTGTGGGGCCAGGTCCTGAGCCCTCCTGTGGGCAGGGCTATGTCCAGAGGCCACTGTTTGCTCAGAGAGTCTTAAGGCATCCTGTCCGGTGGTGGGTTGGTCTGTGTCTGAGCCCAGTTAGTTGCTTGGCCTGAAGCATCCTAACACTAGTGCCTACAGAAGGCTAATCAAGGCAGGGCTGTGTCCTGGGTGTAATAAGCTAGAAGGAAGATTCCAAAATGGTACATGCCAGAATCAGTGTCCATGTGGTAAAAGGAGTTTTCAAAAATGGCTGCTGGCAGTGTCTATGTACCCAGGGTGAGCTGAAGTTGTCTCCTGTCTTCCTGGGAGATTCTCCAGGATCAGAAGTACTTCTGACCCAGTCTCCTGTCAAATTACTGCTTCTGTCCTGGGTTCTGGCATGTATGAGATTTTGTGTGTGCCTTTTAAGAGTGAAGTCTCTATTACCCCTGGCCCTCTGGGACTCCCAGTAGTAAGCCCTACTGGTCTACAAAGTCAAATGCTCTCGGGGCTTGTCTTCCCATTGCAGGATCCTCAGGCTCAGACTTCTCAGTCCTTTGTGAGAATCTCTGCAGTTATAATTGTTCTTCCATTTATGAATTGCTTACCTGGGGGTATTGGATTTGACAATATCTATCATGACTCCACCCCTCCTAACTGTCTCATTGTGGTTCCTTCTTTATATCTTTAGTTGTAGATCTTTACTCGTAGGTTCTGATCTTTTAAATCAATGGTTGTTTTGCAAATGGCTGTGATGTTGGTGTGCTTGTGAGAAGAGATGAGCTCAGGGTTCTTTCTACTTGGCCATCTTGTGCAATCCTCAAGATCATTATTGCATTTTTGTTCATTGTTTTCCGGCTGCTTCAGTAGTTTTCCTCTGTCTCTTTCTCATTCTCATTCCCTCTTCCCTTGTAGTTTGATGATTTCCTTACTGTTATGTTTAGATTCCTTTCTTGTTCTCTTTCGTGTATTTTTCTGTAAGTTTTTGGTTTGTTGTTCTATGTATATAACTGTCTATTTTAAATTGATAGCAACTTAAACTTGAATACATTTCCCAAATCTACATTTTCACCCCCACCTCACATTTTATGTTTTGATATCACTTGTTACATCTTTTTATTTTAGGTATCCCTTAACTACTTATTGTAGTTTTAGTTAATTTGACCATTTTTTTTCTCTTGATGATCTTAGTAGCTTTTTAAGTGGTAAGTCCACTACTTTTACTATATATTTACCTTTTCCAGTGAGATTTTTACTTTCATATGTTCTCTTGTTATTAACTAGTCCCTTTTCTTTTCAGCTTAAAAAATATGTTTAATATTTCTTGTAAGGCTGGGTTAGTAGTGATGAAATCCTTTAATTTTTGATTGTCTGGAAAAATCTTTATCTCTCTCTCAAATGTGAATGATAATCTTGCTGGATAGAGTATTCTCAGTTAGAGGTTTTTTTTCCTTTCAGCACTTTGAATATGTCATTCCTTAACCCACAAAGTTTCTGCTGAGAAATCTGCTGATAGCCTTATGGGTTTTCTCTTGTACATAACAATTTCTTTTTCTCTGGCTGCTTTTAAATTCTCTCTTTATTGTTAACTTTAGACATTTTAATTTTAATATGTCTTGGTGTGGCTCATTTTGGGTTTATCTTATTTGGGACTCTCCAGACTTCCTGGACCTGGATGTCTGTTTTCTTCCCTGGGCTAGGGAAGTTTATAGCTATTATGTTTCAGTTTTTGTCCCTTTCTTTCTCTCTTCTCCTTCTGGAACCCCTATAATGTAAAGGTTATCTCACTTGATATTGTCCCAATGGTCTTTTAAGTTCCCTTCATTTTTTTAATAACTAATTTTTCTTATCTATTACTAAAATATTTTTAAAAATAATTAGTTTTTCTTTTGCTGCTTTGTCTGGGTGAGTTCCATTGCTTTATCTTCTGGTTACTGATCCGTTCTTCTATTTCATCCAGTCTGCTATTAAACCTGTCTAGTGTATATTTCTGTTCAGTTATTATATTCTTCAGCTCTGTGACTTCTTTTTGGTACTTTCTTATGTTTTCTATCTCTTTATTGAAGTTCTCAGTGTATTCATCCACTCTTCTTCTGAGCTCAGTGAGTGTCTTTAAGATCATTACTTTGAATTCCTTCTCAGTTATGGTGTTTATCTCCATATTATTAAAGTCTTTTTCTGAGGATTTGTCTTGTCCCTTTTTTTGGAACACATTTCTCTGTTTCCTCATTTTGCTTGACTGTTTTCATTTCTAAGTATTAGGTGAAATGGCTACCTTTATTAGCTTTGTAAGAATGGCCATATTTAGGTGTTGATCCTTCTCATTCTACTTTGCTGTAGCTCTTGGTTGTCTCTTGAAACCTTGTGATTGTCTAAACTGCCTGATTGATTTTTGTTTAGGGTGTGCCAAGACCTGTAATTATTCCAAAGGGAGGAATCTCATTTATCAAATAGTTTCAGGTTGATTGGAAGCCAGAGACTAATATAGCAGCTTTTAAAATATGCAAATATATACAATGCTGTGGGGCTGTAATTGTAATCCCTGCTGGCCTCCAGACAAGGAGATCTGAAAGTCTCCTCTGGGTGATAATTGCAAAGACTGGGGCCCCAAGTGAATGTATATGCTCCTTTCTGGGAAGTCTTGTCGATCTCTAGTGAGGCCAAAGGGGTACACAAGGATGGTTTCTCACTGCTTATATACCCCAAGAATATCTCCTTAGCCTCTAGATATGGGGGAAACCTAAAGACTTTCCCTCAGGCTGAAACTCCAGAGTAAGTAAATAGGCCTTTTTCATGGAAAGGCTGAAGTTGTGTTTTAGTTTGCTGTCTGTGCAGTGCCTTGGGGTGGGGGTGGGGGTTGGCCTGCCAATAACTGTCTCTCCATTTGTTACAGTCCTGTGGAGCTCAGGAATGCCAACAGACTTTACCACCAGAGTCAGGCAATAAGAGGTATCTCCTGTGTGGATTGTGTTCTTCCACTGGGTTTAGCAAGGAGACTGGAGAGTGTATGGGACAGGGCATGCTCACTGACTTCAGAAAAGCAGCAGGAAAGTGTCTTGGCTGTTAATATGCACCAGTTTTAGCCTGAGTGGGAGAAAGCCCCAACTGCTCACACTACCCAGCCCCAGCCATGAGGTGGGGGAGTATTATAATCACCCATCCTCACAGACATTTTTTAGGGAGCCAGGGAATGCCAAAAAGGAGACCCTTTTTGTTTACATGCTTTATCCAGGGAGTTGGGGAATGCCGCAACCATCCACTACTATCTGGTCAGCAAGGCAGTGGGATAATGCCATGAGTGCTTGCCCCTGCCTGTTTTATCAAGACAATGGGAGGGTGCCACATCCAAGCTTGGCTGCCTGTATTATCAGGCTAAGTGGAAAGTGCAAATTCCTCTGCCAGTGCCTCTGTCTTCAGGGAGAGTTTCAACTGTCCCCCACCCCTCTAGCCGATACCTTTAGATTATTAGCAAATGAATCCCCTTCACATATAGTCTAGGCACTTTTCAAACAGCTGGTATTTTGCTGGGTCTTAGGGCCAGTGAGACCACAGCTGAGCCGTTTAAGAGGGGAATCTAACTTTTCTGTAGCATTTTGGGACACTTGGATATCAGCCCTACTGGTTTTCTAAGCCAGGCATTTTGGAGGCTTGTGCCTGTGGTGCAGATCCCAGGGCTTGGAGTACCTGATGTGGGTCACCAAATCCTTTGCTCCTCCAGAAGAAATGCCTGTCTGGTGAGATCCCTCCCTATTGTGAGTCACTGCACTAGGGGTAGGTTGTTTTGTAAGACCATTTCTCTGCCTCTCCTACCCATCTTGATGTGGTCCTTTTGTCCTGTATTGTGGAGAGCAGTTCATTTAATTTACAGATATTTTTCAAGGGAAGTGATCCATATGTAGCTTTAGCTTTGGTTTGTCCATGGGAGGAAGTGAGTTCACAATCTTCCTATGACTCCATCTTAGACTTCTTCCCAGGAAATCCGATCTCTTTTTCTAATTTTATTTTTTAATTAATTTATTTTTATTGAAGTATAGTTGAAATATAATATTATATTAGTTTCAGGTGTACTTCATAGTGATTTGATTTTTTTATAGATTATAATCCCTATAAAGTTTAAAAAATATCGACTATATTCCCTGTGATGTACATTACTTTCTTGTATCTTATTTTATTAACATTTTTATTGGAGTATAATTGCTTTACAATGGTGTGTTAGTTTCTGCTTTATAACAAAGTGAATCAACTATACATATACATATATCCCCATATCTCCTCCCTCTTGTGTCTCCCTTCCACCCTCCCTATCCCACCCCTCCCTCTAGGTGGTCACAAAACACAGAGCTGATCTCCCTGTGCTATGCAGCTGCTTCCCACTAGCTATCTATTTTACATTTGGCAGTATATATAAGTCCATGCCACTAGAACTAAAGAGTAAACAAACAATGATGAACAACACAATAAATGAAATTAAAAATTCTCTAGAAGGAATCAATTGTATCTTATTTTATTCCAAGTAGTTTGTACCTCTTAATCCCCCTCCTCTGTCTTGCCCTTCCCCCAACCCTTCTCCCACTGGTAATCACGAGTTTTTTCTCTGTATCTGAAAGTCTGTTTCTGTTTCATTATATTAATTCATTTGTTTCAATTTTAGATTCTACCTATAAGGGAAAACATACAGTATTTTTCTTTCTCAGTCTGACTTACTGCACTTAGCATAATAAACTTCAGGTCCATCCATGTTGTTGCAAATTGCATATCTTCCACATCTTGACTATTGTAAATAATGCTGCTATGAACATTGGGGTGCATGTATCTTTTCTAATTAGTTTTCATTTTCTTCAGTTACATACCCAGAAGTGGGATTATTGGATCATGTGGTAGTTCTATTTTTAATTTTTGAGGAAACTCGGTGCTGTTTTCCTTAGTGACTGTACCAAATTACATTCCCACCAGCAGTGCACTAGGATTCCCTTTTCTCCACATCCTCTCTAACACTTATTATTTCTTATCTTTTTGACAATAACCATTCTGACAGATGTGAGGTGATATCTTGTGGTTTTGATTTGCATTTCCCTGATGATATGTTGAGCAAATTTTCATATGTCTTTTGGCCATCTGTATGCTTTGGAAAAATATCTATTCAGGTACTCTGCCAACTTTAAAATTAGGTTATTTGCTTTTATTTCATATTGAGCTGTATGGGTTTTAAATATATTTCGAACATTAACCACTTATCAGACATATCATTTGGAAATATCTTCTCCCATTCAGTAGGTTGCTTTCTTTGTTTTGTTGATGGTTGCTTTTGCACAGCAAGAGCTTTTAAGTTTGTTTAGGTTGAATTTGTTTATTTCTGGTCTTTTTTCCCTTGCCTGAGGAGACACATCCAAAATAATATTGCTAAGATCTATGTCAAAGATTGTGCTGCCTATGTTTTCTTCTAGGAGTTTTATGGTTCCAGGTCTTACATATGGATCTTTAATCCATTTTGAGTTTATTTTTTACGTGGTATGAGAAAATGTTCTACATGGAATTTCATTCCTTTACATGTAGCTCTCCAGTTTTCCCAACACCAATTATTGGAGGGATTGGTTTTTCTGATTGCATATTCTTGCTTCCTTTGTCATAGATTAATTGACCATTTGTATGTGGGTTTATTTCTAGGCTTTCTATTCTGTCCCATTGATCTATCTCTTTTTGTGCCAGTACCATATTGTTTTCATTACTTTAGCTTTGCAGCATAGTCTGAAGTCAGGGAGTTTTACACCTCCAGCTTTGTTCTTTTTTCTCAAGATTCCTTTGGCTATTTGGGGGTCTTTTGTGGTTTCATACAAATTATAGGATTATTTGTTCTAGCTTTGTGGAAAATGTCATGGGTATTTTCATAGAGATTACATTAAATTTGAAGATTGCTTTGGGTAGTAGGAACATTTTAACAATATTAATTATTGCAATCCATGAACACAGGACATCTGTCCATTTATTTATTTTATTTTTATTATTTTTTTACATCTTTATTGGAGTATAATTGCTTTACAATGGTTTGTTAGTTTCTGCTTTATAACAAAGTGAATCAGTTATACATATACATATGTTCCCATATCTCTTCCCTCTTGCATCTCCCTCCCTCCCATCCTCCCTATCCCACCCCTCTAAGGTGGTCACAAAGCACCGAGCTGATCTCCCTGTGTTATCATTTTTGATTTCCTTCATCAATATCTTATGGTTTTCAGGACATCTGTATTAACAAAACAAACAAAACAAAACAAAACAACACCTAGGTCATTCTCACAATCAACCACGTTTGCAAACTAGACTGATCAAGGCAGTGAAGTGTAGTAGAAAGAGCCCAGACTCTGGCTCCAGACATAACTATTTCAGATATTTATCTGGAGGAAATCACTTCCTTTCTCAGCACCTTCATTTTATCAACTATAAAATAAGAATATCTACCTCTTTAGCTTACTGTGAGTTTAAACGAGATGATGTAGGCAATGCAGCAAGTATAGTTCATCACATGTGTTAGTTATTCAAAAGTGTTCTTTCCTTCTTTGGCCTGGTTTGTTGTAAGCTCCTAGATGGAATGGATCCTATTTCACTCATTCTGTATGGTGTCCAGGGCTATGGGTTGAGAACAGGGAAAATTGTAAAAAAAAAAAAAAAAAGAAAAAGAAAAAAAAGAGCAGCTTAATAGGTGCTTTGTGATGGTTTTAGCCAGAAGCAGAGACCTTTAAGTAAAGGAGAGTTTATTGCAAGGTTATAGGAGGCCTGACACAGAAGAAGTGATCCTGGGAAGATAGAGAAACCTCAACAATTGGAGTTTATAAGTGGACCTTCATCAGTGTGATTTGGCTACCTTCTGCTTTTTCTCAGTTCCCTTACCAACTGACTTCCTCATAATTTCATCTTGAACACTATACTCTATCCTGCTCCAGGTCAACCTGGTGACTTTCAGTTCTAGCTCCTACTATTTGTTGGTAATTTATTTTTCATATCTCCTAGTTGAAATATGAGAGTCACAGAGAGAATATGATTGGCAGGGTTTGTGTGTGTGTGTGTGTGTGTGTGTGTGTGTGTGTGTGTGTGTGACAAGCCAAACAGGTCATAAGTTCCATGCAAGCCTAAAGATCGATTGCCCTTAGGTCAAATTCAGTCAGGATGGAGTCATTTGGTATAAAACATGGCAACCTAGGTTTTAGGAACAGTTTATCTTAAAAGGATATGTGGTTTAGGCAGGGACTATAACATATGACTGGAATAACATTGTGCTCTGGGGTTGAACAATTGAGCAGATATTGGCAGGTACTTGGTAGTGGATATATACTGATTTTTAGTTAGTGGCATCATATTTCTGCTTTGGACAGTAGTGTAGGTAACTATGCTCTGGGAAGTAGAAAGACCACTTATTTCCTAGACATGGTATAACCACTCATTCTCTGAGATTTGTGTCTCCACCAGCAGCAAAAAGATAAGGAGAATGTTTATATAGTGGAATATTGATTTCCTGACGTCACTGCACGATGACCCACAATGTTTAAGAGCATTTATTTTCATTGTCTTCTTTGAGCTTCAAAATAGCCCTGTGAGAGGGATGAATCCTTCACTTTAAAGATGAATAAACTGAGGTAAGAAAAGAAGCAACTCACAGCTAAGAGGTAGGACTCAAATCTGCTCTTTCTGCCTCTGCATTCCATACTCTCACCATGGTACTCAAGCTATGATCTTCCTCATTATAAACCCAAGAAGCTGCAATGAAGTTTGCCATTTACCATTTTACAGGTGAAGAAACTGGGGCATAATAGGCCACCTTGGCTAGGACTGTACTAACAAGTTGAGTCAGACAATTGAGTACATTTTCAGGAAAATTCAGATGAAGTTCCCACCTTGATTAGATTTATCCTGGGGTGCATCAGAATCCCCTGGAGTGCTCATTAAACACAGATTGCTGGGTCATATTCCCAAAGATTCTGATTCAGTAAGTCTGGGGTGAGGGTAGGAAATTTGCATTTTCAAAAAGTTCCCAGGTAATGCTCTTGGTTCAGGGGCCACACTTTGAGAACCAACGTTATAGACAAAACATTGGTTTAATGAGTGGTTTAATGATTGTTCAAGTTTTAAGGCCACTAAGATAAAGCAGCTAAAAAACCTGGATATTCAATGCCCTAGGCAGTCTCTGTGAAAGTTAGCTGATGCTATACACTACCTTAATCTCCTCCATAGGCCCTCACAAAGACAATGATGAGGGTACAGACCTTAGAGTCAGACTTACTGGGCACATCTTCCTAGCTTTGTAGCCTCAAGAAAGTAACATGATCTATCTGAACTTCCGTTCTTCGTTTTTAAAATGGGAGTAATAAAGCAGTTTCATAGCGCTATTGTGAATCTAAGTCAACACATGCAAAAGTGTTTTGAAGGCTAGAAGATTTTGCATCAGTGGAAATCATTTTTAAAAGAGTAGCAAAGTTCTTGTGGATCACCTCTTTTTCTTGGCATTTTAAGATTCCTTGGGTGCCTGGTCTTTTGTTGCAAAATGTGGCATGCAAGTAGATCTTCAAATGGCTTTGGAGGAGCCAACTGGGATTCTAAAAGGGTTTATTCACCCTTATTAACTCACTAAAAGTCAAGTTCCCCAGCTCTTAGCATCAGACCTTTTTGATCTGATGCCTTCAACAGCCAAGCTGGTCTCATTCTCAGAGTCTGAAAAATGCAGATGGCCCTGCAATTCTTACCACCCAGTTATAATCTTCAGAAGACTGGGTCTTTGAAAGAAATTAGCACTTCCTTAAGGGGTAGACAGCAGATATGGCCTTTTACAACTGTGCCAAATTTGTCTCTGCTAGAGGATGAAATGTAGAGGCTACTAAACTGGGAGTCAAGAAATCTGGATCATATACCATGTTCTGCAACCGACTCATTGTGTAACCTAATATAAATCCCTCCTGCTTTGTAGGCCTCAATATTTTGTCTGTAAAAACAGGTGCACAGGGCTTCCCTGTGGCGCAGTGGTTGAGAGTCTGCCTGCCGATGCAGGGGACACGGGTTCGTGCCCCGGTCCGGGAAGATCCCACATGCCGCGGAGCGGCTAGGCCCGTGAGCCATGGCCGCTTAGCCTGCGCGTCCGGAGCCTGTGCTCCGCAACGGGAGAGGCCACAACAGTGAGAGGCCCGTGTACCGTAAAAAAAGGAAAAACAAAACAAAACAGGTGCTCAGATTTATTGGTGTTGAAGGAACCTTCAAAATCTGAATTCTAGGGTTATCAAGAAAACAGACCTTGCTTCTAGGCTTGGTTATATGTCTGGATTCATTATGTGACCTTGGGACATCACTACTCATCTCAGAGCCTTGTTTTCCTCATCTATAACCTTGAGAATATAAACCATTCCCTAACTCGTTTCCAGTGTTTGTGTCAAGGATCAAATATGTAGTATTCAAAATTATTTTGCATATCTAAGTGATTAATATTCATAATATATATTTATATCTTACAACTTAACAACAAACAAACTGATTAAAAATGGGCAAAGGATTCAAATAGACATTTCTTCAAACTATACAAATGGCCAATAAACACATGAAAAGATGCTCAACATCATTAAGCATTAGGAAAATGCAAATCAAAACCACAGTGAGATACCACCTCACACACATTAGGATGGCTACTATGAAAAAACTTTAAAAATAAGTGTTGCTAAAGATGTGGAGAACTTGGAACACTTGTGCACTGTTGGTGGGATTGTAAAATGGTGCAATCACTATGGAAAACAGGATGGCAGTTCCTCACAAAATAGAAAACAGAGTTACCATATGATCCAGCAATTCTACTTGTGGATATGTACCCCAAAGTATTGAAAGCACAGTCTTAAAGAGATATTTGTGCACCCATGTTCATAGTGGCATTATTCACAATAGCCAAAAGTTAGACGCAGTACAGGTGTCCACTGATAGATGAATGAATGAATGGATAAACCAAATGTGGTATATACATACAATGTATATATGTTCAGTTTTCAAAAGGAAGGGCATTTTGACATATGCTACTGCATGGATGAACCTTGAGGACACTCTTCTAAGTGAAATAAGACAGTCACAAAAATATACAAATACTGTATGTCTTCACTTATATGAAGTACTTAGAGTAATGAAATTTATAGATGTAGAAAGTAGAATAGAGGTCAGCAGAGATTGGGGGAAGAGGGAATAGGGAGTTATTATTTATGGCTACAAAGTTTCAGTTTTACAAGATGAAAAGAGTTCTGTATATGAATGTGGTAAAGGTTGCACAACAATATGAATGCATTTAATACCACTGAAATATAAATTTAGAATGGTTAAGATGGTAAATTTTGTGTTATGCATATTTTACCACAAGTACAATAATAAACCAAGTTCTTTGAAAACTGAAAAAATGCTCTATAAATTTAGGAATCTGATTTGAATTTCAAGTATAGTAATTTTCTTTACATTTTGGGAAACATAGCTCCACATTCATGCATTCATTTTATGACAAAACTAATTGAGGATTTAAGAAAGGCCCAGCGCCTTCTCCTGCCTGGGGCTATTTCTCTACCTCAAGATTATATGTTCTTTCTAATCCTTTCAGAGTGTATAAGGTGACAGAATAGTACATTGAATAGAAAACCGAGAAACTTGACTGTCAGGTTGAAAACTGAGGCTTGAGTTTCCAGATCTGAAAAATGCTATGGTCTTGTTTACAGACAACCTGCATAGAGAATTAACCCTAACAATGTGTTGCAGACTGGTTGGCTATGACAGGGAATGGAGATGACAAGAAACTATCACTGTGTCCTTATACCTCCCTATGCCCAGCTGCCCACCTGCCATCCCCAGAGTTGCAGCCAATGCCCCTTAGCACAAATTTGCCTGGTCACTTTTGCACATTGAGAATTTTTCCCAGAAGAGCCTGGGACATGGCCTTGCCTGGCTTGGTCATAGAAAAACTGCACGTGCAGCAATTACAATTGTTCTCCATCTTCAGTGGGCATCAGAATCACCTGGAAGGCTGTTATACCATAAATGACTGCGTCCCTAAGCCTAGAGTTTCTGATTGAGTAGGTCTGGGGTGGGGCTAAAAATGTACATTTCTCACAGTTTCCTAGGTGATGCTGATGCTGTGACTTAAGACCACACTTTGAGAACCACTGTGTCAGAGGACTATAAATTTAGCAGGGGTATCTCTTCCCACCACAACTGCAGTTCCTTGATGCCCAACTGCAGACTCAGTCTTGCTCCAGTAACAAGGACCAATCCTGGTCTAAGGTTGCAACAGTACTTTCTTATCTTATCAATGTGAGGCCATTGCAGCCCTAGACTCTGCCTCAGGTCCCTGTCTCCTTTCTTCAAGCTCTCTCTGCTGCTTCTAGGAATTCCTCACCTTATTTTACAGTATGCTAGACTACCTCACACTGGCTGTGAGAACAAATTGTACACATCTCTTCCCAACTCCATGTTCAGTTGTAAAGGTATTTACACCACAGAAATTGGAAAACGTGACAAATCAATGTCCCCAGCTCCCTGGAGAGGTTGTTAAACCGCATCACATTAGCACAATTGCCAACTCACTTTCTGGATTGTATCTTATCTGTCTGCCAAATTGAACCTTCTTTGACCAACCTTATAGTGGAATTGTTCCCAAGGGAGTGTTGTTCCAGGTTCTAGCCCCTCTCAATCTCTGTTTTGTTTTTCTTTTAATATTTATTCCTTTGTTTAGTTTGTTTTCTTTGTTTTTTAGATTCCACATGTATGTGAAATTATATGGTATTGGCCTTTCTATGTCTGCAAACTTTACTTAGAACAATACTCTCTAGGTCCATCCACATTATTGCAAATGGCAAGATTTCATTCTTTTTAATGGCTGAGTAGAATTCCATTATATATATAATTCTTCATATTTTTTAATCCATTTATCTATTGATGGACATGTTGATTGATTCCATATCTTGGCTACTGTAAATAATACTGCAGTGAACATATGGGTGCATATATTTTTCATTAGTCTTTTTGTTTTCTTCATAAAAATACCCAGAAGTGGAATTGCTGGATTGTATGGTAGTTCTATTTTTTAATTTATGAGGAAACTCCATACTTTTTTCCATAGTGGCTGAACTAATTTACATTCCTACCAACAGTATACTGGTTTCCCTTTTCTCCACACCCTCACCAACATTTGTTATTTCTGTCTTTTTGATAATAGTCATTCTGACAGGTGTGAGCTGATGTCTCATTGTGGTTTTGATTTGCATTTCCCTGATGATTAGTGATGTAGAGCATCATTTTCATATGCCTGTTGGCCATCTGTATATCTTCTTCAGAAAAGTGTCTATTCAGGTCTGCTGACAATTTGCTAATAGGTTTGTTTGTTTTTTAAATTTGAGTCTTCTCATTTCTTTGTATATTTAGGATATTAACCCCTTATCAGGTATATCATTTGCACATATCTTCTCCCATTCAGTAGGCAGCCTTTTTATTTTGTTGATCATTTCCTACACTGTGCAAAGGTTTTTAGTTTGATGTAGTCTCATTTGTTTATTTTTGCTTTTGTTTCCCTTGCCTGAGGAGATATATCCCCCCAAAAATATATTGCTAAGACAAATGTCAGAGTCTACAGCCTATGATTTATCCTAAGGAGCTTTATGATTTCAAGATCTTACATTTAAGTCTTTTTAAAAAATTTTTTAACTCATGTTTTATTTTATTTTATTATTTTATTGGGGTATAGTTGTTTTACAATATTGTGTTAGTTTCTGCTGTTCAATGAAGTGAATCAGCTATATGTATACATATATCCCCTCCCCCTTAGACCTCCCTCCCTCCACATCCCACCATCTAGGTCACCATAGAGAATGAAGCTGAGCTCTCTGCACTATACAGCAGGTTCCCACTAGCTATCTGCTTCACACATGGTGGTGTATATCCATTTTGAGTTATTTTTATATTATCAGAGAAGGTTGTAATTTCATTTTTAATATGAAAGCACCAATTGTTGAAGAGTCTGTATTTTCTCCATTGTATTTTCTTACTTCATTTGCAGTAGACTAATTCACTGTAGAAGTGTCGGTTTATTTCTGGGTTCCCGATTCTGTTCCCTTGATATATGTGTCTGTCTCTGTGCCAGTACCATGCTGTTTTGATTATTGATGATTAGTAGTATAGATTGTAATCAGGGAACATGATACCTTCAGCTTTGTTGTTTTTCTCAAGATTGTTTTGGCTATTTGGGGTTTTTGTGTTTCCATGCAAATTTCAGAATTATTTATTCACATTTAGTGAAAAGTGCCTTTGGTATTTTGACAAGAATTGCCTTGAAATTTTAGATTGCCTTCAGTAGTATGGTCATTTTAGCAATATTTATTTCCCCAATCCATTAGCATAGTATATCTTTCCATTCATTTGTGTCATCTACAGTTTCTTTCATCAATGTCTTACAGTTTTCCAAGTACAGGTCTTTTACCTCCTTGGTTAGAGTTATTCCTAGATATTGTATTATTTTCAATGAAACTGTAAATGAGATTGTTTTCTTAGTTTCTTCTTCTTATAGTTTACTGTTATTCTATAGAATTGCAACATATTTCTGTATATTAATTTTGTATCCTACAACTCTACTGAACTTGTTAATTAGTTCTAATTTATTTATAGTTGTTTGATGGCATATATAGGATTTTCTATATACAGTATTATCTGTAAGTAGTGAGAGTTTTAATTCTTCCTTTCCAATTTGGATTATTTTTATACCTTTTCTTATATGAGTGCTGTGGCTAGGACTTCAAATACTATGTTAAATAAATATAGCAAGAGTAGGCATCCTTGTCTTGCTCCTGATCTTAGAGGAAATGCATTCAGCTTTTCACTTTTGAGAATGATGTTAACTGTGGGCTTGTTTTATATGACCATTATTATGTTGAAGTATTTTTTCTCTATACCCATTCTGTTGAGAATTTTTATCATAAATAGATGTTAAAATTAAAAAAAACTTTTTCTTCATATACTGAGGTGATTTATATATGATTTTTGTTCTTCAAGTTGTTAATGTGGTGTATCATATTGAATGATTTGCAGACCCTTAACTTTCCTTGCATCCCTTAGACAAAATCCACTTGACCATGGAGTATGGTCTTTTTAATGTATTGCTCGATTCAGTTTGCTAAAATTTTGTTGAGAATTGTTGCATCTAATTTCTTCAGTGATACTGGCCTGTATTTTCAAATTTTGTGCTATAAGGGTGATGCTTGCCTCGTAGAATGAGTTCAGAGGTGTTCCTTCCTCTGCATTTTTGGGAAGTTTGAAAAGGATAGTTATTAACTCCTCTTTAAATGTTTACAATTTACCTCTGAAGCCATCGTGTCCTGGAGTTTTGTTGGGAGAGTTTTTCTTACTGATTCAATTTCATTACTGCTAATGAGTCATTTCATATTTTGTATTTCTTTCTCATTAAGTCTTGGGAAATTTTATATTTCTAGGAATTTATCCAATTCTTCTAGCTTGTCCATTTTATTGGTATATAATTGTCCATTGTATTCTCTTATGATTCTTTGAATTTCTGTGGTGTTGGTTGTAACTTCTCTTTGATTTTATTAATTTGAGACCTTTTTTTCCTTGATGACGAGTCTAGATAGAGGTTTACCACTTTTATCTTTTTAAAAAATGAGCTTAGGTGTGTTCCTCCCTATGCAATTTTTTCGGAAGAGTTTGAGAAGGATGGGTGGTATCTCTTCTCTAAATGTTTGATAGAATTTACCTGTGAAACCATCTGGTCCTGGACTTTTGTTTGTTGGAAGATTTGAAATCACAGTTTAAATTTCAGTGCTTGTAATTGGTCTGTTCATATTTTCTATTTCTTCCTGATTCAGTCTTGGAAGGTAGTACTTTTCTAAGAATTTGTCCATTTCTTCCAGGTTGTCCATTTTATTGGCATACAGTTGCATATAGTAGCCTCTCATGATCCTTTGTGTTTCTGTGGTGTCAGTTGTAACTTCTCCTTTTTCATTTCTAATTTTATTGATTTGAGTCCAATCCCTTTTTTCTTTTTTTTTTTTAATTCACTTTTAGCTTTTTTTTTTTTTTTTTTAACATCTTTATTGGGGTATAATTGCTTTACAATGGTGTGTTAGTTTCTGCTTTTAACAAAGTGAATCAGTCATACATAAACATATGTTCCCATATGTCTTCCCTGTTGCGTCTCCCTCCCTCCCACCCTCCCCATCCCACCCCTCCAGGCTGTCACAAAGCACCGAGCCAATATCCCTGTGCCATGCGGCTGCTTCCCACTAGCTATCTACCTTACTGCGTTTGTTACTGTGTATATGCCCATGACTCTCTCTCGCCCTGTCACAGCTCACCCTTCCCCCTCCCCATAACCTCAAGTCCGTTCTCTAAGAGGTCTGCGTCTTTATTCCTGCTTTACCCCTAGGTTCTTCATGACATTTTTTTCTTAAATTCCATATATATGTGTTAGCATACGGTATTTGTCTTTTTCTTTCTGACTTACTTCACTCTGTATGACAGACTCTAGGTCTATCCACCTCATTACAAATAGCTCAATTTCGTTTCTTTTTATGGCTGAGTAATATTCCATTGTATATATGTGCCACATCTTCTTTATCCATTCATCCGATGACGGGCACATAGGTTGTTTCCATCTCCGGGCTATTGTAAATAGAGCTGCAATGAACATTTTGGTACATGACTCTTTTTGAATTTTGGTTTTCTCAGGGTATATGCCCAGTAGTGGGATTGCTGGGTCATATGGTAGTTCTATTTGTAGTTTTTTAAGGAACCTCCATACTGTTCTCCATAGTGGCTGAACCAATTCACATTCCCACCAGCAGTGCAAGAGTGTTCCCTTTTCTCCACACCCTCTCCAGCATTTATTGTTTCTAGATTTTTTGATGATGGCCATTCTGACAGGTGTGAGATGATATCTCATTGTAGTTTTGATTTGCATTTCTCTAATGATTAATGATGTTGAGCATTCTTTCATGTGTTTGTTGCCAGTCTGTATATCTTCTTTGGAGAAATGTCTATTTAGGTCTTCTGCCCATTTTTGGATTGGGTTGTTTGTTTTCTTGTTATTGAGCTGCATGAGCTGCTTGTAAATTTTGGAGATTAATCCTTTGTCGGTTGCTTCATTTGCAAATATTTTCTCCCATTCTGAGGGTTGTCTTTTGGTCTTGTTTATGGTTTCCTTTGCTGTGGCAAAAGCTTCAAGTTTCATTAGGTCCCATTTGTTTATTTTTGTTTTTATTTCCATTACTCTAGGAGGTGGGTCAGAAAGGATCTTGCTTTGATTTATGTCATAGAGTGTTCTGCCTATGTTTTCCTCTAAGAGTTTGATAGTTTCTGGCCTTACATTTAGGTCTTTAATCCATTTTGAGCTTATTTTGTGTATGGTGTTAGGGAGTGATCTAATCTCATACTTTTACATGTACCTGTCCAGTTTTCCCAGCACCACTTATTGAAGAGGCTGTCCTTTCTCCATTGTACATTACTGCCACCTTTATCAAAGATAAGGTGTCCATATGTGCATGGGTTTATCTCTGGGCTTTCTATCCTGTTCCATTGATCTATCTTTCTGTTTTTGTGCCAGTACCATACTGTCTTGATGACTGTAGCTTTGTAGTATAGTCTGAAGTCAGGGAGCCTGATTCCTCCAGTTCCTTCTTTCGTTCTCAAGATTGCTTTGGCTATTCGGGGTCTTTTGTGTTTCCATACAAATTGTGAAATTTTTTGTTCTAGTTCTGTGAAAAATGCCAGTGGTAGTTTGATAGGGATTGCATTGAATCTATAGATTGCTTTGGGTAGTAGAGTCATTTTCACAATATTGATTCTTCCAATCCAAGAACATGGTATATCTCTCCATCTATTTATATCATCTTTAATTTCTTTCATCAGTGTCTTATAATTTTCTGCATACAGGTCTTTTGTCTCCTTAGGTAGGTTTATTCCTAGATATTTTATTCTTTTTGTTGCAATGGTAAATGGGAGTGTTTTCTTGATTTCACTTTCAGATTTTTCATCATTAGTATATAGGAATGCCAGAGATTTCTGTGCATTACTTTTGTATCCTGCCACTTTACCAAATTCATTGATTAGCTCTAGTAGTTTTCTGGTAGCATCTTTAGGGTTCTCTATGTATAGGATCATGTCATCTGCAAACAGTGACAGCTTTACTTCTTCTTTTCCAATTTGGATTCCTTTTATTTCCTTTCTTCTCTGATTGCTGTGGCTAAAACTTCCAAAACTATGTTGAATAATAGTGGTGAGAGTGGGCAACCTTGTCTTGTTCCTGATCTTAGTGGAAATGCTTTCAGTTTTTCACCATTGAGGATGATGTTTGCTGTGAGCTTGTCATATATGGCCTTTATTATGTTGACGAAAGTTCCCTCTATGCCTACTTTCTGCAGGGTTTTTATCATAAATGGGTGTTGAATTTTGTCAAAAGCTTTCTCTGCATCTATTGAGATGATCATATGGTTTTTCTCCTTCAATTTGTTAATATGGTTTATCACATTGATAGATTTGCGTATATTGAAGAATCCTTGCATTCCTGGAATAAACCCCACTTGGTCATGGTGTATGATCCTTTTAATGTGCTGTTGGATCCTGTTTGCTAGTATTTTGTTGAGGATTTTTGCATCTATGTTCATCAGTGATATTGGCCTGTAGTTTTCTTTCTTTGTGACATCCTTGTCTGGTTTTGGTATCAAGGTGATGGTGGCCTCGTAGAAGGAGTTAGGGAGTGGTCCTCCCTCTGCTATATTTTGGAAGAGTTTGAGAAGGATAGGTGTTAGCTCTTCTCTAAAGGTTTGATAGAATTCGCCTGTGAAGCCATCTGGTCCTGGGCTTTTCTTTGTTGGAAGATTTTTAATCACAGTTTCAATTTCAGTGCTTGTGATTGGTCTGTTCATATTTTCTATTTCTTCCTGATTCAGTCTTGGCAGGTTGTGCATTTCTAAGAATTTGTCCATTTCTTCCAGATTGTCCATTTTATTGGCATAGAGTTGCTTGTAGTAATCTATCATGATCTCTCTTATCTCTGCAGTGTCAGTTGTTACCTCTCCTTTTTCATTTCTAATTCTATTGATTTGAGTCTTCCTCCTTTTTTTCTTGATGAGTCTGGCTAGTGGTTTATCTATTTTGTTTATCTTCTCAAAGAACCAGCTTTTAGTTTTATTGATCTTTGCTATTGTTTCCTTCATTTCTTTTTCATTTATTTCTGATGTGATTTTTATGATTTCTTTCCTTCTGCTAGCTTTGGGGTTTTTTTGTTCTTCTTTCTCTAATTGCTTGAGGTGCAAGGTTAGGTTGTTTATTCGAGATGTTTCCTGCTTCTTAAGGTGGGCTTGTATTGCTATAAACTTCCCCCTTAGAACTGCTTTTGCTGCATCCCACAGGTTTTGGGTCGTTGTGTCTCCATTGTCATTTGTTTCTAGGTATTTTTTGATTTCCTCTTTGATTTCTTCAGTGATCTCTTCATTATTAAGTAGTGTATTGTTTAGCCTCCATGTGTTTGTATTTTTTACAGATCTTTTCCTGTAATTGATATCTAGTCTCATGGCGTTGTGGTCAGAAAAGATACTTGATACAATTTCAATTTTCTTAAATTTACCACGGCTTGATTTGTGACCTAAGATATGATCTATCCTGGAGAATGTTCCATGAGCACTTGAGAAAAATGTGTATTCTGTTGTTTTTGGATGGAGTGTCCTATAAATATCAATTAAGTCCATCTTGTTTAATGTATCATTTAAAGCTTGTGTTTCCTTATTTATTTTCATTTTGGATGATCTGTCCATGGGTGAAAGTGGGGTGTTTAAGTCCCCTACTATGAATGTGTTACTGTCGATTTCCCCTTTTATGGCTGTTAGTATTTGCCTTATGTATTGAGGTGCTCCTATGTTGGGTGCATAAATATTTACAATTGTTATATCTTCTTCTTGGATCGATCCCTTGATCATTATGTAGTGTCCTTCTTTGTCTCTTTTAATAGTCCTTATTTTAAAGTCTATTTTGTCTGATATGAGAATTGCTACTCCAGCTTTCTTTTGGCTTCCATTTGCATGGAATATCTTTTTCCATCCCCTTACTTTCATTCTGTATGTGTCTCTAGGTCTGAAGTGGGTCTCTTGTAGACAGCATATATAAGGGTCTTGTTTTTGTATCCATTCAGCTAATCTGTGTCTTTTGGTGGGAGCATTTAGTCCATTTACATTTAAGGTAATTATCGATATGTATGTTCCTATTCCCATTTTCTAAATTGTTTTGGGTTCGTTATTATAGGTCTTTTCCTTCTCTTGTGTTTCTTGCCTAGAGAAGATCCTTTAGCATTTGTTGTAAAGCTGGTTTGGTGGTGATGAACTCTCTCAGCTTTTGCTTGTCTGTAAAGGTTTTAATTTCTCCATCAAATCTGAATGAGATCCTTGCTGGGTAGAGTAGTCTTGGCTGCACGTTTTTCTCCTTCATCACTTTCAGTATGTCCTGCCACTCCCTTCTGGCTTGTAGGGTTTCTGCTGAGAGATCAGCTGTTAACCTTATGGGGATTCCCTTATGTGTTATTTGTTGTTTTTCCCTTGCTGCTTTTAATATGCTTTCTTTGTATTTAATTTTTGACACTTTGATTAATATGTGTCTTGGCGTATTTCTCCTTGTATTTATCTTGTATGGGACTCTCTGTGCTTCCTGGACTTGATTAACTATTTCCTTTCCCATATTAGGGAAGTTTTCAACTATAATCTCTTCAAATATTTTCTCAGTCCCTTTCTTTTTCTCTTCTTCTTCTGGAACCCCTATAATTCGAATGTTGGTGCGTTTAATGTTGTCCCAGAGGTCTCTGAGACTGTCCTCAGTTCTTTTCATTCTTTTTTCTTTATTCTGCTCTGCAGTAGTTATTTCCACTATTTTATCTTCCAGGTCACTTATCCGTTCTTCTGCCTCAGTTATTCTGCTATTGATCCCATCTAGAGTACTTTTAATTTCATTTATTGTGTTGTTCATCGTTGCTTGTTTCATCTTTAGTTCTTCTAGGTCCTTGTTAACTGATTCTTGCATTTTGTCCAATCTATTGTCCATTCTATCTCCAAGATTTCGGATCAACCTTACTATCATTATTCTGAATTCTCTTTCAGGTAGACTGCCTATTTCCTCTTCATTTGTTAGGTCTGGTGCATTTTTATCTTGCTCCTTTATCTGCTGTGTGTTTTTCTGTCTTCTCATTTTGCTTATCTTACTGTGTTTGGGGTCTCGTTTTTGCAGGCTGCAGGTTTGTAGTTCCTCCTGTTTTTGATGTCTGTCTCCAGTGGCTAAGGTTGGTTCAGTGGGTTGTGTAGGCTTCCTGGTGGAGGGGGCTAGTGCCTGTGTTGTGGTGGATGAGGCTGGATCTTGTCTCTCTAGTGGGCAGGTTCATGTCTGGTGGTGTGTTTGGGGGTGTCTGTAGCCTTATTATGATTTTAGGCAGCCTCTCTGCTAATGGGTGGGGTTGTGTTCCTGTTTTGCTTGTTGTTTGGCATAGGTTTTCCAGCACTGTGGCTTGCTGGTCGTTGAGTGAAGCTGGGTGCTGGTGTTAAGATGGAGGTCTCTGGGAGATTTTCGCCGTTTGATATTATGTGGAGCTGGGAGGTCTCTTGTTGATCAGTGTCCTGAAGTTGGCTGTCCTACCTCAGAGGCAGAGCCCTGCCTCCTGGCTGGAGCACCAAAAGCTTTTCATCCACAGGCTCAGGATAAAAGGGAGAAAAAGTAGAGGGAATTAGTAGAAGTATGAGGAAAGAAAGAAGGAAAGGAGGGTAGGAAGGAAGGAAGAAAGAAAGAAAGAAGCAAAGAAGGCAAGAAGGAAAGAAAGGAGGGAGGGAGGGAGGGAGGAAGGAAGGAGGGAAAGAAGGAAAAAAGAAAGAAAGAAGATACAGTAAAAATAAAATAAAGTATAATAAAGTTATTGAATTAAAAACTTCTTATTTAGAAAAAAAAAAAAAGGGACGGAAAGAACCTTAGGACAAATGTTGGAAGCAAAGCTATACAGACAAAATCTTACACAGAAGCATACACATACACCCTCACTAAAAGAGGTAAATGGGGAAAAATCCTAAATCTTGCTGTCAGAGACCACCTCCTCAATTTGGGATGATTCGTTGTCTAAAGGAGGGAAGGAAGGACGGAAAGAAAGAAAGAAAGAACGAAGGTAAAGTATAATAAGGTTATTAAAATTAATTATTAAGAAAAAAAATTAAAAAAAAAACATGGACGGATAGAACCCTAGGACAAATGGTGGAAGCAAGACTATACAGACAAGATCTCACACAGAAGCATACACATACACATTCACAAAAAGAGGAAAGGGGGAAAAATCATAGATCTTGCTCCTAAAGTCCACTTCCTTAATTTGGGATGATTGGTTGTCTATTCAGGTATTCCACAGATGCAGGGTACATCAAGTTGATTGTGGAGCTTTAATCCGCTGCTTCTGAGGCTGCTGGGAGAGATTTCCCTTTCTCTTCTTTGTTCTCACAGCTCCCAGGGCTAAGCTTTGGATTTGGCCCTGCCACTGTGTGTAGATCGCTGGAGGGCGTCTGTTTTTTGCTCAGACAGGATGGGGTTAAAAGAGCCGCTGATTGGGGGCTCTGGCGCACTCAGGCCGGCGGGGACGGAGGGGCACAGAGTGCGGGGCGGGCCTGCGGTGGCAAAGGCCGGCGTGACTTTGCACCAGCCTGAGGCGCGCTGTGCGCTCTCCCGGGGAAGTTGTCCCTGGATCCCGGGAACCCGGCAGTGGCGGGCTGCACAGGCTCCGCGGAGGAGGGGTGTGGAGAGTGACCTGTGCTCGCACACAGGGCCCTCGGTGGCGGCGGCAGCAGCCTTAACGTCTCCCGCCCGCCTCTGGGGTCCGCGCTTTTAGCCGCGGCTTGTGCCCGTCTCTGGATTCCGCGCTTTCAGCCGCGGCTCGCGCCCGTCTCTGGGTTCCGCGCTTTCAGCCGCGGCTCGCGCCCGTCTCTGGATTCCGCGCTTTCAGCCGCGGCTCGCGCCCGTCTCTGGGGTCCGCGCTTTCAGCCGTGGCTCGCGCCCGTCTCTGGGGTTCGCGCTATTAGCCGTGGCTCGCGCCCGTCTCTGGAGTTCCTTTAAGCAGCGTTCTTAAACCCCTCTCCTCACGCCCCAGGAAACAAAGAGGGAAGGAAAAGTCTCCTGCCTCTTCTGCAGGTGCAGGCTTTTCCCCGGACTCCCTCCCGGCTAGCTGTGGTGCACTAACCCCTTCAGGCTATGTTCAAGCCGCCAACCCCAGTCCTCTCCCTGCGCTCCGGCCTCAGCTCGCAGCCCCGCCCGCCCCGGCGGGTGAGCAGACAAGCCTCTCGGGCTGGTGAGTGCCGGTCGGCACCGATCCTCTGTGCGGGAATCTCCCCGCTTTGCCCTCCGCACCTGTTGCTGTGCACTCCTCCGCAGCTTCGAAGCTCCCCCCTCCGCCTCCCACAGTCTCCGCCCGCGAAGGGGCTTCCTAGAGTGTGGAAACTTTTCCTCCTTCACAGCTCCCTCCCACTGGTGCAGGTGCCGTCCCTATTCTTTTGTCTCTGTTTTTTCTTTTGCCCTACCCAGGTACTGGGGAGTTTCTTGCCTTTTGGGAGGTCTGAGGTCTTCTGCCAGCCTTCAGTAGGTGTTCTGTAGGAGTTGTACCACGTGTAGATGTATTTCTGGTGTATCTGTGGGGAGGAAGGTGATCTTACTCTTCCGCCATCTTCCGCCTTCCCCCTCTCCCTTTTTTCTTGATGAGTCTGGCTAAAGGTTTATCGATTTTGTTTATCTTTTCAAAGAACCAACTTTTAGTTTCATTGATTTTGTTATTGTTTCTTAAAGTTTCTATTTCATTTATTTCTGCTCTGATCTTTATTACTTATTTCATTCTACTAACTTTGAGTTTTGTTCATTCTTCTTTTTCTAGCTCCTTTAGGTATAAGTTTAGGTTTTTTATCTGATATTTCTCTTGTTTCCTGAGGTAGCCTTATATTGCTATAAACTTCTCTCTGTGAAAGGCTTTTGCTCTGTCTTATAAATTTGGAGTCACTCTGTTTCCATTTCATTTGTCTTTAGGTATTTTTTGATTTCCTCTTTGATTTCTTCAGTGACTCATTAGTTGTTTAATAGCATAATGTTTAGCCTCCATGTGTTTATATATTAGTATTTTTTTCCTTGTAGTTGATTTCTAGTCTCATTGCATTGTGGTTGGAAAAGATGCTTGATGATTTCAATCTTCTTAAGTTTACTGAGACTTGTTTAGTGGCCTAGCATTTGATCTGTTCTGGAGAATGTTCCAGATGTACTTGAAAAGAATGTGTATTTTGCTATTTCTGCATGGAATGTTGTATACATATCTATTAAATTCATCTGATCTAACGTGTCATTTAAAGCCAATGTTTCCTTATTGATTTTCTGTTTGAATGACCTGTCCTTTGATGTAAGCGGAGTGTTGAAGTCCCCTACTATTCTTGTGTTGCAGTCAATTTCTGTCTTTTTGTTTGTTGATATTTGCTTTATGCATATGTGCTCCTATGTTGGGTCCATATACACTTACAATTGTTATATTTTCTTGTTGGATCATTCCCTTGATCATTATGTAATGTCCTTCTTTGTCTCTTATTACAGTATTTGTTTTAAAGTCTATTTTGTCTCATGTAAGTATTGCTACTCCAGCTTTCTTTTTATTTCCATTTTGAACAAAATAACCTTTTCCATCCCCTCACTTTCTGTCTGTGTGTGTCTTCAGATCTGAAGTGATTATCTTGTAGGCAACATATATATGAGTCATTTTTAAAATCCATTCAGCCACTCTATATCTTTTGATTGGAGCATTTAGTCCATTTACATTTAAAGTAATTATTGATAGTTATGTACTTATTTCCATTTTGTTTTTTCCTGCTTTTTTGTAGCTATGTTTTCTCCTTTCTTCTTCTTTTGCCCTCTTCCCTTGTGATTTGATGACTATATTTATTTTATGTTTGGATTCCTTTCTCTTTTTTTTCATGTTTATCTATTTTAGATTATTGTTTGTGGTTTCTATTAGGTTCATATATAACAACTAATATTTATAAGTGACTAATTTAAGTTGATGATTTCATATTCAATCTCCTTCTATCAAAGCTACACTTTTACTTACTCCACACATTTTATGATTTTTGTGCCATATTTTGCATCTTTTAATTCTGTGCATCACTTAACTATTTATTGTGGATATAGATGATTTTACTACTTTTGTCTTTTAACCTTTCTAAAAGTTTTACAAAAGGTTGATCTACTACCTTTACTGTATATTTGTCTTTACAGATGAAATTGTTTCTTTCCTAAGTTTTATATTTCTACTTGTGGTCTTTTCTGCTTAAAGAAGCCCCTTTATCATTTCTTATAAAGCTGGTTTAGTGGCTCTGAACTCTTTCAGCTTTTGCTTCTCTGTAGAACTATTTATGTCTCCTTCAAATCTGAATGATAGCCTTGCTGGGTAGAGAATTCTTAGTTGCAGGGATTTTTTCCTTCTAATTGTTTTAAAAATAGTGTGCCACTCCCTCTGGCCTGCAAAAGTTTCTGCTGAAAAGTCACCTGATGATCTTATGGGAAGTCCCTTGTACATAACTACCTGCTTTTCCCTTACAGCTTTTAATGTTTCTCTTTATCTTCAATTTTTGCCATTTTAATTACAATGTGTATGGGAATATACTTCTTTGGGTTGATCTTCTTTGAGTCTCTCTATGCTTCCTGGACCTGGATGTCTGTTTTTTCTCAAGTTAGAGAAGTTTACAGCTATTGTTTCTTCAAATAAAATTTCTCCCCTTTCTCTCTCTCTTCTCCTTCTGGGACCTCTATAATACACATATTAGTATGTCTGATGTCATCTCAGAGGTCTCTGATACTCTCCACATTTTTTAAAATTCTTTTTTTTTGGTTCAGCTCGGGTGATTTCCACTACTCTTCCAGTTTTCTGATTTGTTCCTCTGTTTCATCTAATCTACTGATGATGCCTTCTACTATATTTATAATTTCAGTTATTGTATTTCTTAGCTCTGTTTTTTTTAAATATATTTTCTAGCTCACTGTTAAACTTCTCACTGTGTACATTTATTCTTCTCCTGAGTTCATTGAGCAACTTTATGATCATTATCTTGAACTCTTTATTGGATAGATTACTTATCTCCACTTCACTTAATTCTTTTTGGGGGGTTTTATCTTGTTCCTTCATTTGGAATGTATTATTCTGTTGCTTCATTTTGTCTAATTCTCTGTTTTTATTTTTATGTAATAGGTAAGTTTATTATATTTCCCAATTTTTGAGTAGTGACATTATGTAGGGAAAGTCCTCTGGTTCCCAGCATCACACTCTCCTATGGTCACCAGAGCTATATGCTCTAGGAGTGAACCCTTTGTGGGCTGCATGGGCCATTCTCTTGTGGCAGGGTTGACTACTATGGGTGTGCTCATAGGTGGGGCTGAACCCTGGCCTATTTGGCTGCTAGGCCCTACCTCATGCAGTGGCTGCTGGCCTGCTGGTGAGTGGGCTGGTGCCTGGGCAGTTTGCATTGGGGTCTGGGGGAATCTCAGAGCTGGTGTAGGCCCCTGGTGTATAGGGCTGAGTCCCCTCAAGCTTGCATGTCTGGTGTTGATGCTGGACCACTGGTGGGCAAGGCTGGGTCCCAGGGCAGCTAGCTGTGCAAACTTGAGGGTCCTGTTGCTGTTGCTGGTTTGCTGGTTGGTGGGACTTTTTATGGGTAGCCACTTGGGGGACTTGGGGAAGCCAATGGTGGGGATACAGACAATAAATATATAAATCAATAAAATATATAGTACATATGATGATGAAAAGTTCTATAGAGAAAAATAAAGAGTAAAGAGGGATCCAGACTGGGGGATGGGGTGGCAATTTTAAATAAGGTGAAATTGGAGAAAGCCTCATTTAGGAGGTGACACCTGATTTATACCAAATTGTTAACACTTGTTACCTCTTGGGAGTGGAATGGGATATGGAGGATGGCTTCATTTACTACTTATTTAATTTTCAATTTGAGAAATTATGGCTTATTTTTAATTTTTGTGTTTCTTACTATTTTCCAAATTAAGTGTATGATCATATGTATTATAATGTTTATCACATAGTAGGGGCTTAAGAAACATTAGTATCTTCTTTCTTTTTTCTATTTATTTATAGCCTAGAAGGGTTAGCGTTTCTGTCTTTGAATAGTGGGAAGAGAGCAGCATTCATAGGGCATAACTTCTTATCTTTTGATAAAATTTCCTAGACTTTTCACCTTGATAGCAGAGTCCTAATCCCTAAACCACCCACAGTAAAGACAATTCCACTTTGTCCATAAATGAAATCTTTGTAATTGAAAATTGAGAGTAGTTTATACTCCTTGGCTGGACTGAACTTTCCAATTCTGGCCATCAACCAGGTTGATACAGAGAGAGGAATTTACTTGCGCAAGCCTGTATAGCTAGAGTAGCAGAACTGGGAATGGAACTTATGCCTGTTAAGCCTGTTCACAGCCCATGTTTTTCACACTATGTTGTGCTGCCTCCCTCCATAAGAAACTCTTCTCCCATGTCATTCCAATGACTCAACAGGCTCAGAAGATGGCAGGGGAGAATCTAGTGATAAACTCCTGAACCAGTGTTGGTAATCACCACCTGAGGGCATCACAAAAATCAATGAGGAGCTGAGCTGACAGGGCCTTTTGAGATAGTCTCACATTATACACAGGCAATGAGCAGCAAAGTTACTAGCAGAACTAAAGCCTAGGTTTCCTAATTTTTTAACCCTTTTCCTAGCATGACATTTACTCATCCATCCATTTTTCAATTCATCCAGCCAACTTTTCATCTATCCATTCAATGAATATTTATTTAGTTTTCTCTCTATCAAAGACATAGAACAAGACAAATGTGACCCTAACATTCAAGGGACTCCCAGTTTAGTGATTGTTTGAATCACTATGTTTGATGAAAGAATGAGTAGACTGGCTACTATCCAGTCCCTGTTTCATGTTTCCCTCATCTCATGATGTCTCAGTCTAGGATGAGTGGCAAAAATTAATCTGAGCAATTTGGCTTCATTACATTTTGGATCTGGTGATGCTGCATAGGGGTTTTGACCTAAGTGGGACCTGATGGCTCTGTGGCCTAGTTGACCTTTCATGTAATTCCCAGAGTCTCTTGGTAGTTGCAGATTACTTGATTTGTAGTTTCATGATCCTATATTTCTGGCTCCTGAAACATATCCTTGTTTGCATTTTTGTTTACTTCCTGGACACTAAGGTTGCCTACTCAGCACTCAAAGTTCTTGCCCAGTGGTGGCTTGAGGGTTTCTTCTGGTAATTCAACCTCTGGATTTTAGGAACCAGAGTTCCAGTCCCTAAGGTGAAGTGGAGCCAAAAATATGATATTCAAGGAGTCACCAACTCTCTTGGGTTTCTTTCAGAGGGCATAGCCAATGTCTCAGTCAGAATAAATATTTCATCTGTTGCTCACTGGTCCTGGGAGAAGAGAGGCATAAGACAAATCTCGACTCATGGCCCCATAGAAAGACTCTTGCTTGGAAATCTCAGGGGTTTTCACATTATCAATTCTGGTCTTGCTCTTAATAAAGATTTAGTGCTACTCTGCATGATGGAGGTGTGGATAAGGCTAAATTCAGTGCTTATTTCTTGTGTGATCATCTGTTTTCTGCTATTGATAGGCCTCCTGGGGACAAATTGATGATCTTTCAGTGCTCTACAGGCTATACCATCCACTCCACACCCTCCATGAAAGGGGAAAATATAAACACCTTATTTACCTACTATATGCTAGGCAATTTACCACCATTACCTTATTGAATTCTTCCCCCCACCAGAATACAAGGAAGATATGATTTTGATCATCATTTGACAAATGAGGCTCAAAAACACAAAATAAGCTTCCCAAAGTCACACAGCCAAAGTGTGTCAGAATTGGGGTTTGAACCCAGATCTGTCTGACAGCAGGGTTCACCAAGTATTCAGAGACTCTTTCTGATTTTAGATATGATACTGACCAGATATCTAGGTATCTTTGGTTCTGAAGAATTCCATCAAGAGAGGAGGTGACAGAATCTAGATCATTTTCCTTATAAGATAGAGACTAGAGGTAGTCATAATGCATGTGTTCATTGATCTCTCTACTCATCCACTTCATTGTCATCTACACAATGCCCTACTGAGCCCCATCTGTGGCTACTGCTATAACTGCTCAGTAGGATCACAAGAGAGCCAGATAATAAAATTATACTGTCAGAACCGATTGAGTTCAACTTCTTATATTACGGAAGGGAAAAATGAGGCCCAGAGAGAAAGGACTTTTTCAAGGGAAATACAGGTTGGTGAGGTAGCTGGGACTTAAAAGCAGGTTTTCTAATTCTAGTACAATACCTTTTATATTATACTTTATATTATATCAAGGCTAGTTTAGACATTTCACAGTACAGCTCACATCTCCTGTTTCCATATCAAAGTCATTTTCCCTGCATATCATTAGGCCTATTGTACTTTGGATTTTGTAGTCTATGGACACTCATGAGCAGGATCAACTTTATCTCAGGAGTAAATAGCTGTCCATTAGTGTTTTTAGATGGTTCATTTGTACCTTTGTCCCTGCCCTGCCCTAGCTTAACATAGTTCTTTAATTACCAACTTAGTGCTTCTTTTCTAAAAAAAAAACTTTTAATTGTACAATGACCCCTATGAAAATGCAGGACACATAAGCTAATTATATGTCAGCCATTAAAACCTAGACAGGTCTATAGAAGCTTTCCTATATGTGTATGTGAAAGGGTGAAGGGGTGAAAGACGGAGTAGGGGTGATTTACAAACATCTCAAAAAGAGCACAACAGTAGTCTTATTTGCATAAAGACTTTGAGTCTCCTTGGAAAACCAGAGAAATCATTGAGAAAGACATAGACAGAAACTGGAAACTTTGTTATTAAATTTTTGGAAAAACTTCAAATCAAGAGCTTTGAGGCAGAGAGTATTTTATTATTTTTTATATTATTATAAATGAAAATGTCTTCTTAAACTTATTTTCAGATTTTTCATTTCTATAAATAGGAAAAAATTGATTATTGTATATTGATCTTGTATCCTGAAACCTTGCTGAAATCATTTAATCCTTCTGTTAGTTTTTTGTTGTGTGTAGATATTTTAGGAATTTCAACATACAAAATCATGTCATCTGTAAATAAAGATTGTTTTATGTATTTCTTTCCAATCTTAATGTCTTAATTTTTTTCTTTGCCTAATTTCTAGAATCTCCAGTATAATGTTGAATCGAAGTGGCATAGAGTGAACATACTTGTCTCTTTCCTGATAATAAAGGGGAATATTATAATGTTAGTTGTGGGTTTTTCATTGATACTCTTTTTTTTAACTTTTAACTTAGTGCTGTTTTTATTAATCACAAGTTTTAGCTTAAACTTCAGTGTGACAGATTTGGGATTGAATTCTTGCTCACATTTACTGATTGCATGTCTTTTTTTTTCTTTTTTTTCTTTTTTTAACATCCTTATTGGGGCATAATTGCTTTACAATGGTGTGTTAGTTTCTGCTTTATAACAAAGTGAATCAGTTATACATATACATATGTTCCCATATCTCCTCCCTCTTGCATCTCCCTCCCTCCCACCCTCCCTATCCCATCCCTCCAGGTGGTCACAAAGCACCAAGCTGATATCCCTGTGCTATGCAGATGCTTCCCACTAGCTATCTACCTTATGTTTGGTAGTGTATATATGTCCATGCCTCTCTCTTGCTTTGTCACAGCTCACCGTTACCCCTCCCCATATCCTCAAGTCCGTTCTCCAGTAGGTCTGTGCCTTTATTCCTGTCTTATCCCTAGGCTCTTCATGACATTTTTTTCCTTAAATTCCATATATATGTGTTAGCATACGGTATTTGTCTTTCTCTTTCTGACTTACTTCACTCTGTATGACAGACTCTAGGTCCATCCACCTCATTACAAATAGCTCAATTTCGTTTCTTTTTATGGCTGAGTAATATTCCATTGTATATATGTGCCACATCTTCTTTATCCATTCATCTTCTTTATCCATTCATCTGATGATGGGCACTTAGGTTGTCTCCATCTCCAGGCTATCGTAAATAGAGCTGCAATGAACAATTTGGTATGGTTTTCTCAGGGTATATGCCCAGTAGTGGGATTGCTGGGTCGTATGGTAGTTCTATTTGTAGTTTTTTAAGGAACCTCCTTACTGTTCTCCATAGTGGCTGTACCAATTCACATTCCCACCATCAGTGCAGGAGTGTTCCCTTTTCTCCACACCCTCTCCAGCATTTATTGTTTCTAGATTTTTTGATGATGGCCATTCTGACTGGTGTGAGATGATATCTCATTGTAGTTTTGATTTGCATTTCTCTAATCATTAATGGTGTTGAGCATTCTTTCATGTGTTTGTTGGCAGTCTGTATATCTTCTTTGGAGAAATGTCTAATTTGGTCTTCTGCCTATTTTTGGATTGGGTTGTTTGTTTTTCTTGTTATTGAGCTGCATGAGCTGCTTGTAAATTCTGAAGACTAATCCTTTGCCAGTTGCTTCATTTCAAATGTTTTCTCCCATTCTGAGGGTTGTCTTTTCGCCTTGTTTATGGTTTCCTTTGCTGTGCAAAAGCTTTATGTTTTCGTAGGTCTCATTTGCTTATTTTTGGTTTTATTTGCATTTCTGTAAGAGGTGGGTCAAAAAGGATCTTGCTGAGATTTATGTAATAGAGTGTATAAGACTTGTATAGTCTGGCCTTACATTTAGGTCTTTAATCCATTTTGAGCTTATTTTTGTGTATGGTGTTAGGGAGTGATCTAATCTCATACTTTTACATGTACCTGTCCAGTTTTCCCAGCACTACTTATTGAAGAGGCTGTCCTTTCTCCACTGTACATTCCTGCCTCCTTTATCAAAGATAAGGTAACCGTATGTGCGTGGGTTTATCTCTGGCCTTTCTATCCTGTTCCATTGATCTATCTTTCTGTTTTTGTGCCAGTACCATACTGTCTTGATTACTGTAGCTTTCACTGATACTCTTAATCAGATTGAAGAGGTTCCTATTCCTACTCTGTTGAGTATTATAAACAACATGGTGTGCAACATGACTATATACACATTTTTTGTACACTTGTCCTATTCTTAGTATGAATTTCTTAAGGTGAAATTATAGGGTGAAAGGGGATACCCATTTTGAAGTCACTTGGTACATACTACTATACTCTGACCAGGAGGAGGAACCCATTTATCCTTTCTCTAGTAGCAGAAGCTCCAGTGGATCTTGGTAATAGGTCCCACGAATGAATAGACTCATGTAAAACACTGGGCCTTGACATGGAAATTACTAAGCATATGCCCTTGAAGTAGGTGTTTAAACAAGGGATCCTTAGAGATATACTCCCAACAATACTCATTCTGAAGAACAACATATTTGAATACTTATTCAATGTAAGAAGAACATTTGGGAAAGCCTTATTTCCTGTTGTGTTTATTTTGTTTGGTTTGGTTTGGTAATTTTTCTTTTCTGAGAGAATGAGCAAGTCCTCATGCAAGAGAGACTTTGTCTTGATGATGGGAATAACTATTTTAATATGGAACTTCATAAAAAGACAAAATCTGAAAACATTTTTTCCTAGAGTGTTAAAATGCAATGTACAATTATCCTTGCTGCTTTACCTTGCCCAAATCACTTCACTTTCCTGAGCCTTAATTTCCTGATCTATCAAAAGGTGGTGATGGTGTTGGTGGTAATGATAAAAGGGTAGTAATCACTGTCTCTCAGTTTATGAAGTTCAAGTGAGTGAATGGATATGAAAACGCATTGGGAATTATGAGTAAGGATAAACATAATGGTATAGTAAAAGGACACTCATGCAGGGAGTTGTTTTCTGTTAGGCCTTGACATATTTTTCTTTCCTTCACCTCTGTTTCTACCTACAAAATATGTCCCCAATTTATCTATTTGCTTCTATCTGTACCCTTGGCACTCTAAATGAAACCACTGTTAATTCCTGCCTTGGTCTTCTGTTTCCACTTCTTCTTCCCCTCCCTGTCAACCCAGAGGGAACTTTAAAATTAAGTAACATCAAGTCATTTCCCTACTTAAAACTCTCCTATGGTATCACTTTACACTTAGAATACAGACCAACTTCCTTACCTTTGCCTATAGGTCCATGGCTCCCATCCTCATCTCACAGTTCTATCTCCTTCACTTGCTGCACACATTAAACTTAAGCCACACTGACTTTTATAAGTTCCTCTAATGTAGCTTGATCCTCAGCACAGGAATAGCATGTGTGTTCTACTTGCTTGAAATGCTCTTCCTTACTCTGTTCACATAGTTAATTATTTACAACTTCAGTTCAGTCATCACTGAGTATCATTCCCAAGTCTGTCATTAGATAAAACTCACCTATTGAAGGGTTTCATCTCATCTATATTTTGTACCACTTGTATCCCAAGAGTTGCTTCTGGCTCTGGGTTTTGTTAATTAAAATTATAGAACTGAAAAATTAATAACCAAATAAAAAGCTCAGTGGTGGGAGTCAACATGAGAATGACAGGCCAGAAGAAAGAATCAGTGAACTTGAAGATAGATAGAAATTAGCTTTGTATGAACAACAGAAAGAAAATAGACTGAAAAAGATGAATTGAAATTTAGGGACCTGTGGGAATATACATAAGGTCTAACATTTATGTAATCAGAGTCGCAAAAGTAAAAGAGAAGTAGGATGGGACAAAGAAGGTATTTGAAGAAATAAAGGCTGAAAATCTCCCAAATTTAGCAAAAGGTATATAAACCTACAGTTCAAGGAGCTGAGGAAACAGAATAAACTCAAAGAACTCCATGGCAAGACACATTATTGTCAAAATTCTGATAATGAAATATAAATTTTTTAAATCTTGAAAGTTTGAGAGAGAAATGACATCTTACCTACAGGGGAAAAACAATTTAAATGAGAGCAGACTTATCATCCAAAACCATGAGGGCCAGAATTTTTATCTTTCATTTTTTTTCTTTTTTTCAGGTGTTAAAAAAAGCTATCAACCCAGAATTTTGTATATAGTGAAACATCTTTCAAAATGAAAGGGAAAACAAGATATTCTCAGATGAAGGGAAACTAAGAGAATTTGTCATCAGCAAACTTGATCTAAAATACTGTCTAGAGAGAGGGACCTTCAAGAGGGTGGATGAGTAAGACATGGAGATCAATCTTCCTCTCCACAGATACATCAGAAATACACCTACATGTGGAAAAACTCCTACAGAACACTTACTGAACACTGACAGAACACCTCAGACTTCCTAAAAGGCAAGAAAATCCCAATGTACCTGGGTATGGCAAAAGAAAAAGGAAAAAAGAGAGACAAAAGAATAAGCATGGGACCAGCACTTCTGGGAGGGAGCTGTGAAGGAGGAAAAGTTTCCATACACTAGGAAGAGCCTTCACTGGTGGAGATGAGGGGTGGGCGGGGGGGAAGCTTCAGAGCCAGGGAGGAGAGTGCAGCAATAGGGGTGCAGAGGGAAAAGTAGAGAGATTCCCCCATAGAGGATTGGTACTGACAGCTCTCACAAGCCTGAGAGGCATGTCTGCTAACCCACCGGGTCTGGTGGGGGCTGGAAGCTGAGGCTCAGGCTTCGAAGGTCAGATCCCAGGGAGAGGACCGGGCTTTGCTGTGTAAACACAGTCTGAAGGGGGCTAGTGCTCCACAGCTATCCAGGAGGGAGTCCAGGAAAAAGCCTGGAACTGCCTAAGAGGCAAGAGACCATTGTTTCAGGGTGTGTGAGGAGAGGGGATTCAGAGCACTGCCTAAATGAGTTCCAGAGATGGGAGCAAGCCCTGGATATCAGAGTTGACACAAGAGACTGGCATGAAACACTAAAGCTGCTACTGAAGCCACCAAGAAGCCTATGTGAAAGCACAGGTCACTAACCACACATCCCCTCCTGGAAGCCTCTGCAGCCTGCCACTGCCAGAGTCTTGTGATCCAGGGACACCTTCCTTGGGAGAACACATGGTGAGCCTCAGGCTGGTTCAACGTCACCCCGCATTCTGTACCCGTACCTCCCCCGAGCCTGAGTGACCCAGAACCACCTAATCAGCTACTACTTTAACCCCGTCCTGTGTGAGGGAAGAACAGATGCCCTCAGGCAATCTACATGCAAAGGCAGGGCCAAATACAAAGCTGAACCCCAGGAGCTGTTTGAAAAAAGGGAAATTTCTCCCAGCATCCTCAGGAGCAACAGATTAAATCTCCACAATCACCTTGATGTACCCTGCATCTGTGGAATACCTGAATAGACAAAGAATCATCCCCAAATTGAGGCGGTGGTCTTTGGGAGCAACTGTAGACTTCGGGTTTACTTTCTGCATCTAATTTATTTCTGGTTTTATGTTTATCTTAGTTTAGTATTTACAGCTTATTATCATTGGTAGATTTGTTCCTTGATTTGGTTTCTCTCTTCCATTTGTATATATATATTTTTTTTCTCTTTTTGTGAGTATGTATCTCTATGCTTCTTTGTGTGATTTTGTCTGTATAGCTTTACTTTTACAATTTGTCCTAGGGTTCTGTTTGTCCATTGTTGTTTATTTATTTATTTTTTTTTGGTATAGTTTCTACCACTTGTTATCATTGGTGGATTTGACTTTAGGCTTGGTGGCTCTATTTTTCTTTCCTTTTTTATTACTTTTTTATCTATAATTTTTTTTATTTTTTATTTTAATAACATATTTTCTTTCTTCCTTTCTTTCCTTCTTTCTTTCTTTCTTTCTTTCTTTCTTTCTTTCTTTCTTCTTTCTTTCTTTCTTTCTGTTTTTTTCCTCCCTTTTCTTCTGAACCATGTGGCTGACAGTGTCTTATTGTTCTGGCCAGGTGTCAGGCCTGAGCCTCTGAGGTGGGAGGGCCAAGTCCAGGACATTGGTCCACCAGAGACCTCCAGTCTCAGGTAATATCAAACAGTGAGATCAGAGATCAGAGATCTCCATCTCAATGCTATAACCGAGCTACATTCAAAGACCAGCAAGCTACAGTGCTGGAAACCTTATGCCAAACAACTAGAAAGACAGGAACACAACCCAGCCCATTAGCAGAAAAGGTACCTAAAATAATAATAAGGTCACAGAAACCCCAAAACACACCACAAGTCACGGTACTGACCACCAGAAAGACAAGAGCCAGCCTCATCCACCAGAACACACCCACCAGACCCATTCACCAGGAAGCTTACACAACACATTAAACCAATGTTGCCCACTGGGGGCAGACATCAAAAGCAATGGGAACTATGAACCTGTAGCCTGCAAAAAGGAGACCCCATACACAGTAGGTTAAGCAAAATGAGAAGACAGAAAAATATACAGCAGGTGAAGGACCAAGATAAAAACCCACAAGACCAAACAAATGAAGAGAAAATAGGCAGTCTACCTAAAAATAAAATTCAGAGTAATGATAGTAAAGATGATATAAAATCTTGGAAATAGAATGGAAAAAAATACAAGAAACGTTTAACAAGGACCTAGAAGAACTAAAGAGCAAGCAAACAATGATAAACAACACATTAAATGAAATTAAATATTCTCCAGAAGGAATCAATGTCAGAACGACTGAGGCAGAAGAACGGATAAGTGACCTGGAAGATAAAAGAGTGGAAATAACTACTGCAGAGCAGAATAAAGAAAAAAGAATGAAAAGAATTGAGGACACTCTCAGAGACCACTGGGGCAACATTAATGCACCAACATTCAAATTATAGGGGAAAGAAGAAGAAAAGAAAAAGAAATTGACAAAGAAAATATTTGAAGAGATTATACTTGAAAACTTCCCTAATATGGGAAAGGAAATAGTCAAAACTCCAGGAAGTTCAGAGAGTACCATACAGGATAAATCCAAGGAGAAACATGCCAAGACACATATTATTCAAACTATTCAAAATTAAATACAGAGAAAAATACTAAAATCAGGATGGGAAAATCAACAAATAATATAAAAGGGAATCCCCATAAGGTTAAGAGCTGATCTTCCAGCAGAAATTGTGCAAGCCAGAGGGAGTGGCAGAATATATTTAAAGTGATGAAAGGGAAAAACCTACAAGCAAGATTACTCTCCCCAGCAAGGATCTCATTCAAATTCAATGGAGAAATTAAAACCTTTACATAGAAACAAATTTAAAAGAATTCAGCAACACCAAACCATCTCTACAACAATTACTAAAGGAACTTCTCTAGGCAGGAAACACAAGAAAAGGAAAAGACCTACAACAATAAACCCAAAACAGTTAAGACAATGGTAATAGGGACATACATATCAATAATTACCTTAAATGAAAATAGATTAAATGCTCCAAGCAAAAGACACAGACTGGCTAAATGGATAAAAAAGCAAGACGCATATATATGCTGTCTACAAGAGACCCACTTCAGACCTAGGGACAAATACAGACTGAAAGTGAGGGGAGGAAAAAGATATTCCTACCAATGAAAATCAAAGAAGCCTAGTGTAGAAATTCTCATATCAGGAAAAAGACTTTAAAATAAAGACTATTACAAGACACAAAGAAGGACACTACATAATGATCAATCCAAGAAGAAGATATAACAATTATAAATATTTATGCACCCAGCATAGGAGCACCTCAATACATAAGGCAAATGCTAACAACCATAAAAGGGGAAATTGACAGTAACACAATCATAGTAGGGGATTTTAGCACCTCACTTTCACCAATGGACAAATCATCCAAAATGAAAATAAATAAGGAAAATAATCTTTGAATGACACATTAAACAAGATGGACTTAGTTCTTAATTATAGGACATTCCATCCAAAAATGACAGAATACACTTTCTTCTCAGGTGCTCATGGAACATTCTCCAGTATAGATCATGTCTCGGGTCAGAAATCAAGCCTTGATACATTTAAGAAAATTGAAATCATATCAAGCATCTTTTCTGAAAACAATGCTATGAGACTAGATATCAATTACAGGAAAAAAAACTTTAAAAAACACAAACACATGGAGGCTAAACAGTACGCTACTAAATAACCAAAAGATCACAGAGAAAATCAAAGATTAAATCAAAAAATACCTGGAAAGAAATGACAATGAAAACACGATGACCCAAAGCCTATGTGATGTGGCAAAGGCAGTTCTAAGAGGGAAGTTTATAGCAATACAACCCTACCTCAAGAAACAATAAAAATCTCAAATAAACAACCTAAACTTTCACCTGAAGCAGTTAGAGAAAGGAAAAAATAACCAAAAGTTAACAGAAGCATGAAATCATAAAGATCCAGTCAGAAATAAATGAAAAAGAAATGATGGAAACAATAACAAAAATCAATGAAACTAAAAGCTGGTTCTTTGAGAAGACAAACAGAATTGAAAAACCATTACCCAGACATCAACAAAAAAAGGGAAAAGACTCAAATCAACAGAATAAGAAATTAAGAGGAAAAGTAACAACTGACATTGCAGAAATACAAAGGATCATGAGAGATTACTACAAGTAACTCTACGCCAATAAAATGGACAACCTGAAAGAAATGGACAAATTCTTAGAAAAGCACAGCCTTCCAAGACTGAACCAGGAAGAAATAGAAAATTTAAACAAACCAATCACAAGCACTGAAATTGAAACTGTGATTTAAAATCTAACAAACAAAAGCCCAGGAACAGATAGCTTCACAGGAGAATTCTATCAAACTTTTAGAGAAGAGCTAATACCTATCCTTCTCAAACTCTTCCAGAATATAGCAGAAGGGGGAACACTCCCAAACTCATTCTAGGAGGCCACCATCACCCTGAAACAGAAAAACAGACAAAGATGTCATAAAAAAAATAACAACTACAGGCCAATATCACTTTTGAATATAAATGCCAAAAACCTCAACAAAATACTAGCAAACAGAATCCAACAGCACATTAAAAGGATCATACACCATGATCAAGTGGGATTTATGCCAGCAATGCAAGGATTCTACAATATATACAACTCAGTCAATGTGATACACCATATTAATATATTGAAGGATAAAATCATATTATAATCTCAATCGATGCAGAAGGGCCTTTGAGAAAATTCAACACCCATTTATGGTAAAAACCCTCCAGAAAGTAAGCATAGTTTATTACCTCATCGTAATAGAGGCCACATATGACAAACCCACAGACAACATCATTTTAATTGGTGGAAAATTGAAACATTTCCACTAAGATCAGGAAGAACACAAGGTTGCACACTCTCACAGCCATTATTCAACATACTTTTGGAAGTTTTAGCCACAGCAATAGGAGAAGAAAAAGAAATAAAAGGAATCCAAATCAGAAAAGAAGAAATAAAACTGTCTCTATTTTCAGATGACATGATACTATACATACATAATCCTAAAGATGCTACCTGGAGACTTCTAGAGCTAATCAATGAATTTGGTAAAGTAGCAGGATACAAAACTGATGCACAGAAATCCCTTGCATTCCTATACACTAATGATGAAATATCTGAAAGAGAATTTAAGGAATCACTCACATTTACCATTGCAACAAAAAGAATAAAATACCTAGGAGTAAAACTACCTAAGGAGAAAAAAGGCCTGTATGTAGTAACCCAGAAGACACTGATTAAAAAAATTAAAGATGATACAAGCAGATGGAGAGATATACCATGTCCTTGGATTGGAAAAATTAACATTGTGAAAATGACTATTCTACCCAAAGCAATCTACAGATTCAGTGCAATCTCAATCAAACTACCAATGGCATTTTTCATAGAATTGGAACAAAAAAATTCACAAATTGTATGGAAACACAAAAGACCCCGAATAGCAAAAGCAATCTTGCAACAGAGAAATGGAGCTGGAGGAATCAGGCTCCCAGACTTCAGACTGTACTACAAAGCTACAGTAATCAAGACAGTATGGTACTG
Organism: Tursiops truncatus; assembly: GCF_011762595.2. Classification (NCBI taxonomy): domain Eukaryota; kingdom Metazoa; phylum Chordata; class Mammalia; order Artiodactyla; family Delphinidae; genus Tursiops; species Tursiops truncatus. Next base: position 74,815,566 of record NC_047055.1, on the reverse strand, counting down.
GCACAAAAACAGAAAGATAGATCAATGGAACAGGATAGAAAGCCCAGAGATAATGCCACGCAAATATGGTCACCTTATTTTTAGTAAAGGAGACAAGAATATACAATGGAGAAAAGACAGACTCTTCAATAAGTGGTGCTGGGAAAACTGGACATCTACATGTAAAAGAATGAAATTAGAACACTCCCTAACACCATACACAAAAATAAGCTCAAAATGGATTAAAGACCTAAATGTAAGGCCAGACTATACAAGTCTTATACACTCTATTACATAAATCTCAGCAAGATCCTTTTTGACCCACCTCCTACAGAAATGCAAATAAAACCAAAAATAAGCAAATGGGACCTACGAAAACATAAAGCTTTTGCACAGCAAAGGAAACCATAAACAAGGCGAAAAGACAACCTTCAGAATGGGAGAAAACATTTGAAATGAAGCAACTGGCAAAGGATTAGTCTTCAGAATTTACAAGCAGCTCATGCAGCTCAATATCAAAAAGCAAACAACCCATTCAAAAAATGGGCAGAAGACCTAAATAGACATTTCTCCTAAGAAGATATACAGATTGCCAACAAACACATGAAAGGATGCTCAACATCACTGATCATTAGAGAAATGCAAGTCAAAACTACAATGAGGTATCACCTCATACTAGTCAGAATGGCCGTCATCAAAAAGTCTACAAAAAATAAATGCTTGAGAGAGTGTGGAGGAAAAGGAATCCTCTTACACTGTTGGTGAGAATGTAAATTGATACAGCCACTATGGAGAATTGTATGGAGGTTCTTTAAAAAAGTAAAAATAGAACTACCATAAGACCCAGGAATCCCACTACTGGGCATATACCCTGAGAAAACCATAATTCAAAAAGAATCATGTACCACAATATTCATTGCAACTCTATTTACAATAGCCAGGACATGGAAACAACCTAAGTTTCCATTGACAGATGAATGGATAATGAAGATGTGGCACATATATACAATGGAATATTACTCAGCCATAAAAAGAAACTAAATTGAGTTATTTGTAGTGAGGTGGTTGGACCTAGAGACTGTCATACAGAGTGTGGTAAGTCAAAAAGGGGGAAAGAAACCTTATGCTAACACATATATATGGAATCTAAAGAAAAATATGGTTCTGAAGAACCTAGAGCTGGGATAGGATTAAAGACCCAGATGTAGAGAATGGACTTGAGGACATGGGGAGGGGAAGAGTAAGCTGGGACGAAGTGAGAGAGTGGCATGGACTTATGTATACTACCAAATGTAAAATTCCTTGTGTGACGCAGCCGCATAGCATAGGGAGATCAGCTCGGTGCTTTGTGACCACCTAGAATGGTGGGATAGTGAAGCTGGGAGGGAGACAGAAGAGGGAGGATATATGGATATAGATATAGATATAGATATAGATATAGATATAGATATAGATATATATCTGTGTGTGTAGCTGATTCACTTTTTTATAAATCAGAAACTTACCCACCATTGTAAAGCAATATACTCCAATAAAGATGTTAAAAAATAATATAAAATACTGGGTAAAGCAAATTCTCTTAAAAATAAAAGGAAACCATCAAAGAACAGAGCTTGCAACATTAGGTAGGAAGGATAAATAGCAGATACTTCTAAAATATGGGTAAATAGAATAGACTTTCCTTCTAATCTTGATTTGTCTAAATTATGTTTGAGAGCTGATGCAAAAATTTTCATAGTGTCCAATGTAGCTCTCAATGTACTTAGAAGACATATTTAGGAATATTATAAATAGGAGTAGGGTAAAGGGCCGTAAAGGAAAGTAAGTTATCTATATTTTACTCTAACTGATAGAATTTTGATACGAGTAGACTGTGATAAGTTACTTATATATAATATAAAACCTAGGAAAACAAAGCCTTACAGAAAAGCTATGGAAAAAAATACACACAGAAACACCAGAGATAAATCAAAATGGTATTCTACAGACTGTTCAAGTATCAAACAGGGAGGCATAAAAAAGGAAACAGAAAAACAAACAAAACCCGGGGAATTAAACAGAAAACCAAAACTAAAATGACAGATGTAAGCCATAAAATATTAAAAAAAATTTTCAACTGTAAATTGTCAACATACACCAGTTTAAAAACAGAGATCAGCAGAGGGAATGAAGAAATAAAACAAAACAACTGTATGCTGTCTATAAGAAACTCACTTCAAACGTAATACTATATGTGACTGAATGTAAAATGATGTAAAAAGATAAACCATGAAAAAAAAATACAAATCAGGAATGGCTACACTAATATCAGGCAAAGGAGATTTCATGGCAAAAATAATCGTAGGTGACAAAGTTTTACCACTACATTAGAAAAAAATGTAAAAAAATGTTTACCATTACATTAGATAATGGTAAAACTATCAACACACCAATAATAATCATCAATTTTAAACATGTATGAGCTATAAAATAGAGTTGAAAAGTACACAAATAAACACCTGATAGAACTGAAATGAGAAATAAGCAAATCCACAATTATAGGTGAAGACTTAAACATCTCCCTCTTAGCAACAAAAAACTACTAAACACTAAACAGAAAATTAATAAGCATAGACAGAACACTATCAACCTACATTTACTCAACGTTTATACAACACAACAACAACTGCAGAGTACACATACTTTTCAAGTGCCCATGAAATATTTACCATGGTAGACCAAATTCTGCACCATAAAATAACCTCAGCAAATGTTAAAAAAAATGAAATCACACGGGGTATATTCTCTGACCATAATGGAATCAAACTAGAAACAACGAAAGAAAGACAGAAAAAGAAAACTACAAATATCTCTCATAAATACTAACATAAAAGTACTCAGCACAATGTTACTGAATACTATATATATATATATATATATATATATATATATATATATATATATATATAGAGAGAGAGAGAGAGAGAGAGAGAGAGAGAGAGAGAGAGAGAGAGAGAATTCAAAAGATGACCAAATATCATAACCATATAAATTGATACAGAAAAATTGTTTGACAAATTCCAACACCCAATCATGATAAAAAAAAAAAAGAAACTCTTAGAAACTAGGAATTGAGGTAAACGTCCTCATTTTGAGAAAGACCAGCTACAACACACCCACAGCCATGCCACCATCCTATTCAATGGTGAAAGATTAAATTCTTTCCAAGTTTGGAAACAATGTAAAAATTCAGCTGTCAACACTGTTATTAAACATAGTACTGAAATGTCGAGCCAGGTCACTAACACAAGAATAAAAAAAGGCATATAGATATGGAAGAAGAAAATAAAACTCTATTTGCAGGTGATATGATTGCCTGCAAAGAAAATCCGAAGGAATCTATGAAAAAATCCAAAAATGAGCACGTGAGTTCAGCAAGGCTGCAAGATACAGGTTCAACCTATGAAAAGCAATTTTATTACTATATACTAGAAATGAATATGTGAAAAACAAAATTAAAATACAATACTATTTATAGCTGCTCAAAAAATGAATTACTTAGGTGTAAATCTAACAAAACAATTACAGGCCTTGTATGTTAAAAAATACAAAATGCTTATGAAAGTAATCAGTGAAGGACTTCCCTGGTGGTCCAGTGGTTAAAACTCTGAACTTCCACTGTAGGGATCACGGTTTTGATCCCTGGTTGGGATAAGATCCCACATGCTGTGCGGTGCAGCCAAAGAAAAAAGAAATCTATGAACAGCTAAATAAATTAAGTGACGTACCAGGTTCTTTCATGGATTGGAGGACTCAACATAGTAAAGATGTTAATCTTACACAATATATAATTGATATACGTATTTAACACAATATATACAGATACAATAGTTTTTGGTATATAGGGACAAAGATTATATCAAAATGCAAAGGAACTAGAAAAAATAAAACAATTTTGAAAATGAAGAATAAAACAGAAGAAGAAGAAGAATATGAAGAAGAAGAAGAAGATGAAGAAGAAGATGAAGAAGAAGATGAAAATGAAGAATAAAATAGAAGAATCACTCTATAAGATATTAATGATTACTATATAACTACAGTAATAAAACTGTGTGGTAAGGGTAGAAGGATAGACACATAGATAAATACGACAGGTAAGAGAACCCAGAAATAAATCTACACAAATATGCACGACTAATTTTTCACAAAGATGCAAAAGCAATTCAATGGACGAACACGGCACTTAAGTAATTGAACATCCATAGACAAAAAAGTGAGCCTTAACCTAAACCTTACATCTTATTTAAGAATTAACTCTAAATGGATCATGAACTTAAATGTAAAATGTAAACCTATGAAACTTTTAGAAGAAAACATAGGAGAAAATCTTTGGAATCTAGGGTTAGGCAAAGAGTTCTTAGGTTTGTACTAAAAGCATGAGACATAAGTGAAAAAATGATAAATTGGACTTCATCAAAATTAAAAACTTCTGTTCTGTAAAAGAACCTGTTATGAGTAATCAAAGGAAAACTATAGATTGAAAGAATGTATTTACAAGCCATACATCTCACAAAAGACTCATATCTATAATGTACAGAGAACTTTCAAAATTCAACAGTAAGAAGAAATAAACTTATTGGAAAATGGGCAAAAGTCATGAAGAGACATTTCACTAAAGAGGATATAAGAATGGCAAATAAGTACACAAAAAAATGTTGACTATTATTAACCATTATGAAAATGCAAATTAAGACAAAATGGGATATCATGACATACCTATCAGAATAGTTAAAGAAAAATAGTGATAATATCAAATTCTGGCAAGGATGCAGACCAACTGGGTCACTTATAATACATTGGTAGTGTGAATATAAATTGGTGTGTCCACTCTGGAGAACAGTTTAGTAGTTCCATATAGAACTGAACATATAATTACCATATGACCCAACTAATTGCACAATTAAGTATTTATACAAGAAAAGTAAAAGTTCATGTCCATATAAAAATATGTACACATTTTTTCTTAACAACTTTATTTGTAATATTCTAAAATTGTAAAATAGTTAAAATATCTTATAATAGGTGAATGGTTAAGCAAATTACAGTACATCCATACCATGGAATATAAAACAATAAAAAAAGAATGAAGTATTAATACATGCAACAACTTTGATGGATCTTATACATTATCCTGAAATGACAAAATTTTTGAGATGAAAAGCAGATTAGTAGAGGTGAAGGGGTTAGGGATGGTTGGGCGGGAGGTGAGTATAAAAGGTTAGCACGTGGAAGATCTTTGTGGTAGTGGAAAAGTTCTGTATCTTGGTTTCAGAGGTGGTTTTAAGAATCTACACATGTGGCAAATTGATAAAAACTATAGACACATTGTACCAATATCAATGTCCCAATTTTGATGTCATAATATAGTTATATAAATTGCAATCATTGGGGGGGGGGTTGATAAATGGTACATGGAAATTTTCTGTATATCTTTGCAGCTTCTTGTGAATCTATAATTATTTCAAAATATTTTTTTAAAAAGATTGGCAAACCCGGTTCTAATGGAAGGGGAAAATATGTTTGATTTTCAGGGATAGAGGAGGGAGCATACGTGAGATGGGGGAAGATTCCCCCAATTCAAAGGGAAATGGTGGTTGGGATTTTTCTGAATGGTGAACAATTTTGAGTGGTGGAAGTATAAGGCCCTGAGATTCTCAGACTCAGCAAAATTTTCTCTGCCCCAGTATGGAGTTGAAACCCCAGAAGCACTGGAGCAGAATGGAACACATGAGCCAGAACAATTAGCACTTCAGTTGTAACTATTGTAGACCAAGGACAAGAGGGCTTTCCCCATATATTACCATGGTATAAAAACCCTCAGAATATTTGTACCATCTAGAGCCCCAGTCATGTTTGAGCCTCAATTGCCAGCCCAAATTGGCACACAAGATTAGATTTCATTTCATTTAAAGGAAATAAAGTAATTCCATCCATTCATTGACTCAATCAATAACTATATATTATGCATCTAATAGGTTCCTGGCACTGAGACAGATATAGTCCCTACCTAATACAGTTTAGTATGGCTGAAAGACATGATTTCAGAAGCTGACTGCCAATATTCTTGTCTGTGCATCTAACAATTTTCCATGAGGGGACCTTCTGGTATACCTTTCCTTTTTTTTTTTTATCATACAGTATTAACTTAAACTTCCCTAAAAGCATGTCTGATCAGGTAGCCAAGACAACCTGAAAAGTGGACTTGGCCTTCCCAATCCCATCATAGGCTGGAAAAAGGGAAGGAGAAACATAGGCAACTGCCCATGGATTCCAGGCACCCAACTTTGCATGCTCTTTCACAACCAATCCATCTGCCCACAGCTGTCCAATTGCTCAACATGAGGTATAATATAAATTTATTCTCCAAGGTCATTGCTCTTTGCATTTAGTGGCACACACAGACTTCCTCAGGCCAACTGGTCATGGTCCTATTTACACCCATGGTTCACTTATCTACTGGAACTTTGTCCTCCAAGCCATTGAGAAAGCTGTGAATAAAATGGCTTGCACAGAGTAGTAGTTTTCCTGACAAGTGGTGGATGGAACATAGTTGAGGCAACCAGAATTAGGTGATATCCGGAAATCTGGGCTGACAGCTGACATTAGAGAGCAGACTCTCAGCCTTGGGCCAGTGATCTGTGGGTAAGACTCTAGGATACAAAGCAGAAACTGACAAGAGATGCTAGGGTCCTAGTGCAGTTATAAGGGGGCTCATACACTGGGAATCTGGCAGAACTAGTAAACAGGACAGAGATAAAAGGAAAAGGCCAAACCAAAAGTAAATGGATTAGCGATGGCTAATGGTTTGTCCTAGGGTATAGAAAAGGGGCTGAGTTCTTTTTGCTCTAGGTCAGGATTGGTTCTAGATGCTCAGAGAAGGCTGAACCTTCAATGGAAAGGAGGTTAGAGATTCCAGCTGTGGGGGAAAGATGGAGTCAGAGAACTAACCTCAGTCAGGGCCTGACTCCTGGGTCTACAGGACAAATGTGCTGGCTTTCAAACATGACTAAGGCATGGGGTGGTGTCAAACTTCCTCTGCTTCCTTCCCTGGCCAAACGTTCAAGCTAAACCCTGCTGTAAGATGTCTTTCCTAGATGTTTTGTATTCCTACCTCCTAGAATGAAATTCATTTGAAGTAATTCACAGAAGTATGTGTGAAAGCACACTTGAAAGAGGAGGATGATCAGAGACAGCCTTCCATTATCCCAGCCTCAGTATCACAGCCATTTACGTTTATTACCCAATTTGATGACCTCTTGTTATGTTTAACATTTCTGAGCTGGAAGATGAAAAGAACATTAACAAGACAGCATGCATGTTAGAACCTTGTCACTTTTTAAGTAACTTTGATTTTGGGTGGGCATATTGGTATCTTAGCAACTGAGAGAGTTTATATTGAAGAATCCAAAAAGAAAAATAAAATCCTCTTAGAAAGTTAGCAAAGCAAGAAGTTCCACCTCATGACTATTGCTCTGTTCACCAAAGGAACAAATGCTCACTTGGAGCTGGAATGTGTTGGTAGCAATGGTGACAAGAAGCTGTGGTGATGAGGGGGTTGCAGTTGTCAAAGGGTATGATCGTTGGCAAGGAACAATGAGACTGAGGAAGAAAGATGGAACTAGATGATTTAAGCAGCTCCTTCCAGAATTTGTTTACCCAGCAAATATTTCCCGAGAATCTCCTGGGTTAGGGATGTGGACAGAGAAGTGAATCAGACACAGTCCCTACTCTCAAGTAGGTCTTAGACCTGTAGGATTGATGAGACTTGGAAACAATCACAATGGAGTGTGAATTGTGCCATCACACACTGATGAAAGGCAGTAGAGTGAAGCTGTTAAGACTACAGACCTGGAAGCAGACTGCTTGGGTTCAAATCCTGGCCTTATACCTAACTGGTTCTGTGACTTTAGGTAGGTCCTTTAAACTCAGTATCTCAGTTTCCTATCTGTAAACTAGAGGTAAAGTGTGAGAGTCATCACCTGTAGGACTAGTCTTGGGTAAAGTAGAAAAGTAGGTCATGTCTGAGTTATCCACTCTCTTCATGGGATTATTTGAGCTCTGCTCTTACACATTAAGGAAGACAAAGACCAACTTGAGCACTTGCAACAAGCTAAGGATCTGGAAACTATGAAGAATGCTTGAAGGCATAAGGCTATTTAGCCTGGCAAAGACACAGAGGAATGTAGTCTCTGACTTCAGACTTCTGATAGATTGTCACAGCATGAAGGGAGGGGGCATAGTTGGGACCATGGGTGGAAGTTCCAAGGAAATGGTACTGTTCAAACCCACTTCTGCTCCTGCCTACAAAATATACTCAAAACTGCTTAGTTCAACAGTTAAGATGGGTAGAATGTGGCCCTGGACTAACTTTCCAGGGGCCATACTAACTGCCATTCCCTGTTCAGTCCTCAGTGTTCCCCTCTCCAAATCATCATGCTCCAGGGTCTCAATAATATTTATTGTTCCCTTAGCATACCTCTGCACTTGCTGTTCCGTTCATCTGAAATGCCCCCTCCCAATAACAATTCCACCTGGTGAACCCCTACCTATTCTTCATGATCCCACCCAAATGTAGCTCCTTCTTATGGATTTTGCCAAAATTCTTTTCCTCGTCTCACATCCATGAAATATTTATTCCTCCTTCTTCTATGCTGTTAATAGAAAACAATCACTTTTCATTATAATGAATTACTTTTCTGTTTCTTCCTCTAGTCTATATTGACTATATTTCCAGTGTCTCCAAAAGAACAGGTACTCACAAATATTTGTGGAATCAAAGGAAAAACTTTTCAATCAGTCCAAAACTGCAGGAAAAAAAAAAAGAGCTACCTTACACTGGAAAAGTTCAAATAAAGGCTGGATGATTATTTGCCAAGAAAGTTGCAAGATGATTCCTGCACTGACTGGGATATTAAAGGCAAGGAGGTAAAAGGACCCCACTTACCCTATAATTTGAGAGAATTTTGACATTGTGGCTTGGACTAATAGGGGCATAAATATTATGCTGTTGAATTATACAGAATTAGATGTGAATCTGTGCTTTGCTGCTCACATGCTATGTGATGTTGGGCAAAGTGTCTTCCTTCTCCGGGCTTCAATTCCTTTATCTGCAGAAGAATGAACTTGGTCTAGTGAAAACTGGTTTCCAAAATGTTCGCTGGAATACCTTGGAGCAGAGTCTTCTGCAAAAGAAAGGCGGCTACAAGGGAGATATAAAAGGAAAATCATGCAAGTAGCTCTGCCCCAGCACCCCTCTGAAATATGGCTTCAACCACAATAGAGTTCTTTTGATCTTTTCTCCTATTATTTTATTACTTAGTGTTTTCATTTTTTTTGTTTTCAGTTATTAAAGTGGTATATGCTTATAATAAAATTTCACTCAGCATAGAATAAGGACAAAAATAATAATAGCACACATGAATATAACATTTGTGTGTTATACATTGTCCTAGGTACTTTATAAATATTAAATTTAAAGCAGACATATAAGGTAAAAAGTGAAAAAAGCCTCTTAACGTCTTTTAAAAACCTTTCTCCACACAAATTCTATTCCTCTCCCCCGAGGTAACCACTATTTCCCATTTGATTTGTATCCTCCCAGGTTTTTTCATGTTCATTTAAAATTATATGTTTTACATTTCTAAATACGTATACATATTTATATAAATAGACTCACACACCTTATATTGTTCTGTACTTCTCTTTTTTACTTATCAGGGAAATTGTTCCCTCTTGGTGTATATTAAACTGCTTCACTCTCACGTACGGCTGCATTATATTCCATTATTTAACTGTATCTAATAAGTTCTCAGGTGATTAATATTTAAGTTGTGTGAAATATTTTGTAATTATGGTATTACAGGTAATATCCTAGGACTTATCTGTGCACATGTGGAAATACTTCCATAGAGTAGATTTTCAGAGGAAAAATATTAAGACATACAGTATGATCATTTGCATTTTGTCAATCTTCCAACTTGACATCCATCCAAAAAGGGCTACACCAATTTACACTCATATCAATGGAATTTCCTATATCCTCACAAATACTGGACAATATTATTATTTGAAATCTTTGTCAATATGGTGCATTAAAAATATCACTAGTGGGTCACTGCTGTCCCTACAAAACTCGCAAGCAGGCACCAATCACTGCTCTTGCCATCTGAGGAGACCACACAGGCTGCAAAGATCCCAATCACTGCCCCTGCTGTCCCAGGAGTTTGCAGGCTGCTGCTGCCCCTGCTGTCCCAGGAGTTTGCAGGCTGCTGCTGCCACTAAGAGACATGGGAGCATGTTCCAATCACTACCCCCACTGTCCTGAGGTTGTGTGGGCCACTGCACCTCCATGCCCTCATATCAAGGAGATACTGGCAGGCACACACTGAGGAAAAAGGCAGCAAGCATCCAAACTAAAAGTAGCCCCTCAGTTCCAGAAAAGATGGTGGAGTAGAAGGATTTGAACTTACTCCCCTCATGAAAACAACAAAATCAAAACTAGCTGCTTAACAACCATTGACAACAAAGACTGGAACCTACCAAAAAATGTTTACATCCAAAGACAAAGAAGAAGCTACACCGAGATGGTAGGAGTGTCTCATTCACAATGTAATCAAATCCCATACCTGCTGGGTCGGTGACCAGCAAACTGGAAAATAATTATATAGCAGAAGTTCTCCCACAGGAGTGAGAGTTCTGAGCCCCACATCAGGTTCCCTAGCCTGACGGTTTAGCATCAGGAGGAGCAGCCCCCAGAGCATTAGGCTTCAAAGGCCAGTGGGGCTTGAGAGCAGGAGCTCCACAAGACTGGAGGAAACAGAGATTCTATTCTTGGAGGGTACAAACAAGGTTTCATGTGCACTGGGGCTCAGCACAAAGTAGCGGCTCAATAGAAGCCTGGGCTAGACATACTGGCAGATCTTGAAGGGTCTCTGGGGGAGACAGGGGTTGGCTGTGGCTCACTGTGGGAGCAAGAACACTGGTGGTGGAGGTCCCAGGGAATGTTGAGTGGTGTGATGTCTCCTGGAGTTCATCATTTTGGCACTGAGACCTGGCCCCACACAACAGCCTGCGAGCTCCAATGCTGGGATGTCTCAGGCCAAACAACCAGCAGAGTGAGAACACAGCCCCAACCATCAGCAGACAGGCTGCCTAAAGTCATACTGAGCACACAGCCACCTCTAAACACACCCATTGACATGGCCCTGCCCACCAGAGAGACAAGACCCAGATCCACCATCAGTGGGCAGGCACCAGTCCTTCCCACCAGGAAGCCTGAATAAGCCCCTGAACCAAATTCACCCACCAGAAAGCAGACACCAGAAGCAAGAGGACCTGTGACCCTGCAGCCTATGAAAAGGAGACCACAAACACAGAAATTTATATAAAATGAGATGGCAGAGAAATATGGTTCAGATGAAGGAAAAACATAAAAGCCCAGAAGAACAACTAAGTGAAAAATAATTCACAGTAATGATAGTAAAGATGATCCAAGACCTCCAGAAAGAGTGGAGGCACAGACCAAGAACATGCAAGAAATGTTTAACAAACAGCTAGAAGATTTAAAGAGCAAACAGAGATGAAAAATAAATAACTGAAATGAAAAAAATACACTAGAAATAATCAATAGCAGAAAAAGTGAGACAGAAGAATGAATAAGTGAGCTGGATGACAGAAAAGTGGAAATCACTGCCAGAGAGAGAATGAAAAGAAAAGAGGACAGCATAACAGACTTCTGGGACAACATTATGCAGCAACATTCACATTATAAAAGTCCCAGAAGGCGAAGAGAGAGAGAAAGGACCTGAGAAAATATTTGAAGAGGTTATAACTGAAAATGTCCTTAACAGGGGAAAGGAAATCACAGTCAAGTCCAGGAAGCAAAAAGAGTTCCACACAGGGTAAACCTAAGGAGGAACATGCCATGACACATATTAATCAAAGTGACAAAAATTAAAAACAAAGAGAAAATACTAAATGCAACAAGAGAAAAGCAATAAATAATATACAAAGGAATCCCCATAAGGACATAAGCTGATTTTTTGGCATAAAATTTGCAGGCCAGAAGGGAGTGGCACAAAATATTTAAAGTCATAAAAGGGAAAATATTACAACCAAGAATACTCTACCCAGAAAGGCTCTCATTCGTATTCAATGGAGAAAACAAAAGCTTTACATAAAAGCAAAAACTAAGAGAATTCAACACCACAAAACCAGCTTTAAAACAAATGCTAGGGGGGACCTTCAAGATGGTGGAAGAGTAAGACATGGATATCACCGTCCTCCCCACAGATTCATCAAAAATACATCTACATGTGGAACAACTCCTATAGAACACCTACTGAACACTGGCAGAAGACCTCAGACTTCCCAAAAGGCAAGAAAATCCCCACATACCTGGGTAGGGCAAAAGAAAAAAGAAAAAACAGAGACAAAAAATAGGGACAGGACCTGCACTGCTGGGAAGGAGGAAACGTTTCCACACACTAGGAAGACCATTCACTGGTGGAGACAGTGAGGTGGATGGTGCAGAAGTTTCAGAGCCATGGAGGAGAGTGCAGCAACAGAGGTACAGAGGGCAAAACGGACAGATTTCCACACAGAGGATCCATGCAAACCAGCACTCACCAGGTTGAGAGGCTTGTCTACTCACCTGCCAGTGCTAGTGGGGCCTGGGACCTGAGGCTGGGGCTTTGGAGATCAGATGCCAAGGGGCGACTGAGGTTGGCTGTGTGAACACAGCCTGAAGGGGGCTAGTGTGCAACAGCTAGCTGGAGTGGGAGTCTAGGAAAATGTCTGGACCTGTCTAAGAGGCAAGAGACCATTGTTCTGGGGTGTGTGAGGAAAGGGGATTCATTCATTGTTTGCCCACAGAAGGCAGAGAATTGCCTAAACGAGATCAGAGACAGATATGAGCTGAAGGTATCAGCTCAGACCCCAGAGACGGGCATAACACTAATGCTGCTGCTGCAGCCATGGGGAATCCTGTGTGCAAGCACGGATCACTATCCACACACACCCCCAGGAGCTTGTGCAGCACACCACTGCCAGGGTCCCGTGATCCAGGTACAAGTTCCCTGGGAGAACACATGGTGAACCTCAAGCTGTTGCAACATCATGCCAGCCTCTGCTGCTGCAAGTTTGCGCCACATTCCAATTATAAATACCATACCCACCCTCCCCCTGACATGAGTGAGCCAGAGACACCTAATCAGCCATTGCATTAACCCTGTCCTGTCTGGGCAGGAACAGATGCCTGAGGGCAGCCTACATGAAGAGGTGGGATCAAAGTCAAAGCAGATCTCCAGGAGCTGTGCAAAAAAAGAAGAGAAAGGAAATTTTATCCCTGCAGCCTCAGAAACAGTGGATTAAATCCCCACAAACAACTTGATGCATGCTGCATCTGTGGAATACCTGAATAGACAACAAATCAACCCAAGATTGAGGTGGAGGACTTTGGGAGCAACTGTAGACTTGGGGATTGCTGTCCACGACTGACTTGTCTCTGATTTTTATGTTTATTTTAGTTTAGTGTTTAGTGCTTGTTATCATTGGTGGATTTGTTTATTGGTTTGGTTGCTCTCTTTTTTTATTACTATGTTTTTATTTTAAAAATTTATTTTTTATTTCTTCTTATTACTATTTCTTTAGTTTTTCTCCCTTATCTTCTGAGCCTGGGGGCTGACAGGTTCTTGGTACTCCACCCTGGTGTAAGGGTTGGAGAGCCGAGTTCAGGACATTGGATCACTGGAGACCTCCACACCTGAAGTAATATCAACCAGCAAGAGTTCTGCCAGAGATCTTGGACTCAATGCTAAAACCCAGATCCACTTAATGACCAGCAAGAACCAGGTCTGGATGCCCCATGCCAAACAACCAGCAAGACAGGAACACAACCCCACCCATTAGCAAAGAGGCTGCCTAAAATCATACTAAGTTCACAGACACACCAAAATAAACCACCAGACGTGGACCTGCCCACTAGAAAGATCCAACCCCATTCACCAGAACACAAGCACCAGTAACCTCCAGCAGGAAGTCTACAGAAGCCACTGAACAATCTCACCCACTGGGGTCAGAAACCAAAAACAACAGGAACTACGAACATGCAACTTACAAAAAGGAGGACCTAAATTCAGTAAGTTAAACAAAAAGAGAAGACAAGAAATATGCAGCAGATGAAGGAGCAAGGTAAACACCACCAGAACAAACAAATGAAGAGGAAATAGAGAGTCTACCTAAAAAGAAGTCAGAAAAATGATAGTAAAGATGATCCAAAATCTCAGAAATACAATAGAGAAAATACAAGAAATGGTTAACAAAGACATAGAGGAACTAAAGAGCAAACAAACAATGATGAACAACACAATAAATGAAATTAAAAATTCTCTAGAAGGAATCAATAGTAGAATAACTGAGGCAGAAGAATGGATAAGTGACCTGGAAGAAAAAAAAGTGGAAATAACCACCACACAGAAGAATAAAGAAAAAAAAATGAAAAGAATTGAGGACAGTCTAAGAGAATTCTGGGACAACATTAAATGCACCAACAGTCAAATTATAGGGGTCCCAGAAGGAGAAAAAGAAAGGGTCTTAGAAAATATTTGAAGAGATTGTGATCGAACACTTCCCTAATATGAGAAAGGAAATAGTCAGTCAAGTCCAGGAAGGGCAGAGAGTCCCATAAAAGGTAAATCCAAGGAGAAACAAGCCAAGACATATATTAATCAAATGATGAAAAATTAACTACATAGAAAAAATATTAAAAGCAGCAAGGGAAAGCAACAAATAACACACAATGGAATCCCCATAAGGTTAATAGCTGAACTTTCAGCAGAAACTCTGAAAGCCAGAAGGGAGTGGCAAGACATATTTAAATTGATGAAAGGGAAAATCCTACAACCAAGATTACTCTACCCAGCAAGGATCTCATTCAGATTCCACAGGGAAATTAAAACCTTTACAGACAGGCAAAAGTTAAGAGAATTCACCACCACCCAACCAGATTTACAACAAATGGTAAAGGAACTTTTCTAGGCGGGAAACAGAAGAGAAGGAAATGACCTACCAAAAACAAACCCAAATCAATTAGGAAAATGGTAATAGGAACATACATATCGATAACTACTTTAAATGTAAATGGATTAAATGCTCCAAACAAAAGACATAGAATGGTTGAATGGATAAAAAAACAAGACCCAAGGGCTTCCCTGGTGGCGCAGTGGTTGCGAGTCCGCCTGCCGACACAGGGGACACGGGTTCGTGCCCCGGTCCGGGAAGATCCCACATGCCGCGGAGCAGCTGGACCCGTGAGCCATGGCCGCTGAGCCTGTGCGTCCGGAGCCTGTGCTCTGCAACGGGAGAGGCCACAACAGTGAGAGGCCCGCGTACTGCAAAAAAAAAAAACAAGACCCATATATATACTGTCTACAACAGATCCACTTCAGACCTAGGGGCACATATAGACTGAAAGTGAGGTGATAGAAAAATATATTCATTGCAAATGGAAATCAAAAGAAATCTGGAGTAGCAATTCTCATATCAGATAAAATAGACTTTAAAATAAAGACTATTATAAGAGAGACAGAAAGACACTATATAATGATCAACGAATCAATCAAAGAAGAAGATATAACAATTGTAAATATATATGCACCCAACACAGGAGCACCTCAATACATAAGGCAAATGCTAACAGCCATAAAAGGGGAAATCAACAGTAACACAATAATAATAGGGGACTTTAACACCCCACTTTCACCAATGGACAGTCCTCAAGAATGAAAATAAATAAAGAAACACAAGCTTTAAATGATACATTAAACAAGATGGACTTAAATGATATTCCTAGGACATTCTATCCAAAAACAGCAGAATACAATTACTTCTCAAGTGCTCATGGAACATTCTCCAGGAAAGATTATATCTTGAGTCACAAATCAAGCCTTGGAACATTAAAGAAAATTGAAATCATATCATTTGTTTTTCGCTTTCTGGCTTACTTCACTCTGTATGACAGTCTCTAGGTCCATCCACCTCACTACAAATAACTCAGTTTGGTTCCTTTTTATGGCTGAGTAATATTCCATTGTATATATGTGTCACATGTTCTTTATCAATTCATCCGTTGATGGACACTTCAGTTTCTTCCATGTCCTGGATATTGTAAATAGAGCTGCAGTGAACATTTTGGTACATGACTCTTTTAGAATTGTGGTTTTCTCAGGGTATATGCCCAGTAGTGGGATTGCTGTTCTGTATGGTAGTTCTATTTTTAGTTTTTTAAGGAATGTGCATACTGTTCTCCATAGTGGCTGTATCAATTTACATTCCCATCAACAGGGTAAGAGGGTTCCCTTTTCTCCACACCCTCTCCAGCATTTATTGTTTGTAGACTTTTTGATGATGGCCATTCTGACGGGTGTGAGATGACATACCATTGTAGTTTTGATTTGAATTTCTCTAATGATTAATGGTGTTGAGCATTCTTTCATGTGTCAGTGGGCAATCTTTATATATCAGAAAGGGAAAAATAAATACTGTATGCTATCACATATATATGGAATCTAAAAAAAAAAGAAAAAAAAATGGTCATGAAGAATCTAGGGGCAAGATGGAAATAAAGATACAGACCTACTAGAGAATGGACTTCAGGATACTGGGAGAGGGAAAGGTAAGCTGGGACAAAGTGAGAGAGTGGCATGGACATATATACACTACCAAACTTAAAATAGATAGCTAGTGTGAAGCAGCCGGATGGCACAGAGAGATCAGCTCGGTGCTTTGTGACCACATAGAAGGGTGGGATAGGGAGAGTGGGAGGGAGGGAGATGCAAGGGGGAAGAGATATAGGGACATACGTGTATGTATAACTGATTCACTTTGGTATAAAGCAGAAACGAACACACCACTGTAAAGCAATTATACTCCAATAAAGTTCTTAAAAAAAAAGAAATCATATCAAGCATCTTCTCTGAAACTATGAGACTAGATATCAATTACACGAAAAAAATTATAAAAAAAACAAACACATGGAGGTTAAAAAATACACTACAAAATAACCAAGAGATCACTGAAGAATTCAAAGAGGAAACAAAAAAATACCTAGAAGAAAATGACACTGCAAACACAATGACCAAAACCTTTGGGATGCAGCAAAAGCAGTTCTAAGAGGGAAGTTTATAAGCAATACAGTCTTACCTCAAGAAACAAGAAAAATCTCAAAGAAACAACTTAACCTTACAAGTAAAGCAAATAGAAGAACAAAATTAACCCAAAGTTAACAAAAGGCAAGAAATAATAAAGATAAGATCAGAAATAAATGAAAAATAAATTAAGGAAACAGTAACAAAGATCAATAAAACTAAAAGCTGTTTTTTTTGGGAAGAGAAACAAAATTAAAAAACCATTAGCCAGACTTTTCAAGAAAGAGAGGGAGAAGAACTCAGATCAACAAAATTAGAAATAAAGAAGTAACAACTGACATCGCAGAAATACAAAGGATCATGAGAGCCCACTACAAGCAACTATATGTGAATAAAATGGACAACCTGAAAGAAATGTACAAATTCTTAGAAAAGAACAGCATTCTGAGACTGAACCAGGAAGAAAAAGAAAATATAAACAGAAAAATCACATGCACTGAAATTGAAACTGTGATTAAAGTGTACCAAAAAACAAAAGGCCAGGACCAGATGGCTTCACAGGCGAAATCTATCAAACATTTGGAGAAGATCTAATACCTATCCTTCTCAAATTCTTCCAAAATATAACAGAGGGAGGAACACTCCCAAACTCTTTCTATGAGGCCAGCACCAGCATGATACCAAAACCAGACAAAGATGTCACAAAGAAAGAAAACTACAGGCCATTATCACTGATGAACATAGATGCAAAAATCTTCAACACAATACTAGCAAACAGAATCCAACAATATATTAAAAGGATCATACACCATGATTAAGTGGGTTTCACCCCAGGAATGAGAGGATTCTTCAATATACACAGATCAATCCGTGTGGAACACCATATTAACAAATTGAAGGATAAAAACAAAATGATCAACTCAATAGTTGGAAAAAAAAAGCATTCATCAAAATTCAACTCCCATTGATGAAAAAAACTCTCCAGAAAGTAGGCATAGAGGTAACATAACTCAAAGTAATTAAGACAATATATGGCAACCACACAGCCAACATCATTCTCAATGGTGAAAAACCGAAAGCATCTCCACTAAGATCAGGAACAAGACAAGGTTGCTCACTCTCACCACTATTATTCAAAAGAACTTTGGAAGTTTTCGTCACAGCAACCAGAGAACAAAAAGAAATAAAAGGAGTCCAAATCAGAAAAGAAGAAGTAAAGCTGTCACTGTTTGCAGAAGACATGATACTATACATAAAGAATCCTAAAGATGACACCAGAACACTACTAGAGCTAATCAATGAATTTGGGAAAGTAGCAGCATACAAAATTAATGCACAGAATTTGCTTGCATTCCTATACACTAATGATGAAAAATCTGAAGGTGATATTAAGAAAACACTCCCATTTACCACTGCAACAAAAAGAATAAAATACCTAGGAATAAACCTACCTAAGGAGAAAAAAGACCTGTATGCAGAAAATTATAAGACTCTGATGAAAGTAATTAAAGATGGTACAAACAGATGGAGAGATATACCATGTTCTCAGATTGGAAGAATCAACATTGTGAAAATGACTATACTACCCAAAGCAATCTACAGATTGAATGCAATCCCTATCAAACTACCAGTGCATTTTTCACAGAACTAGAACAAAAATGTGCACAATTTGTATGGAAACACAAAAGATCCCGAATAACCAAAACGAAATTGAGAAAGAAAAATGGAGGTGGAGGAATCAGGCTCCCTGACTTTAGACTATAATACAAAGCTACAGTAATCAAGACAGTATGGTACTGGCACAAAAATACAAATATAGATCAATGGAATAGGATAGAAAGCCTAGAGATAAACCCACGCTTATATGGTCACCTTATTTTTGATAAACGAGGCAAGAATATACAGTGGGGAAAAGACAGCCTCTTCAATAAGTGGTGCTGAGAAAACTGGACAACTACATGTAAAAGAATGAAATTAGAACACTCCCTAACACTGTATACAAAAGTAAACTCAAAATGGGTTAAAGGCCTAAATGTAAGGCCAGACACTGTAAAATTCTTAGAGGAAAATACAGACAGAACACTCTATGACATAAATCACAGCAAGATCCTTTGGGACCCACCTCTTAGAGAAATGGAAATAAAAACCAAAATAAACAAATGGGACCTAATTAAACTTCAAAAGCTTTTTCACAGCCAAGGAAATTGTAAACAAGACAAGAAGACCACCCTTAGAATGGGTGAAAATATTTGCAAACGAAGCAACTGACAAAAAGTTAATCTCCAAAATATACAAGCAGCTCATGCAGCTGAGTATCAGAAAAAAAAAATCCAAAAATGGTTAGAAGACCTAAATAGACATTTCTCCAAAGAAGATATACAGATTTCCAACAAACACATGAAAGCATGCTCAACATCACTAATCATTAGAGAAATGCAAATCAAAACTGTAATGTGGTATCACCTCACTCCGGCCAGAATGGCCATCATAAAAAAATCTACAAACAATAAATGCTGGAGTGGGTGTGGAGAAAAGGGGACCCTCTTGCACTGTTGTTGGGAATGTAGATTGATACTGCCACTATGGAGAACAGTATGGATCTTCCTTTAAAAACTAAAAAAAAAGAACTCCCATGCGATCCAGCAATCGCACTACTGGGCATATGCCCCAAGAAAACCATAATTCAAAAAATGCCATGTACCACAATGTACATTGCAGCTCTATTTACAGTAGCCAGGACATGGAAGCAATCTAAGTTTCCATTGACAGATGAATGGATAAAGAAGATGTGGGACATATATACAATGGAATATTACTCAGCCATAAAAAGAAACGAAAATGTGTTATTTGTAGTGAGGTGGATGGACCTAGAGTTTGTCATACAGAGTGAAGTAAGTCAGAAAATTAAAAACAAATACCATATGCTAACACATACATATGGAATCTAAAAAAAAATGTTCTGACAAACCTAGGGGCAGTAAAAGAATAAAGAGTCAGATATAGAGAATTGCCTCAAGGACACTGGAAGTGAGAAGTGTAAGCTGGGATGAAGTTGGAGAAAAGCAATGAGATATATACACTACCAAATGTAAAATAGATAGCTAGTGGGAAGCAGCTGCATCATGTAGGGAGATCAGCTTGACACTTTGTGACCACCTAGAGTGGTGGGATAGGGAGGGTGGGAGGTGACACAAGAGGGAGGGGATATGGGGATATATGTATACATAAAGCTGATTCAGTTTGTTATACAGCAGGAACTAACACAACATTGTAAAGCAATAATACTCCAATAAAGATATTAGAAAAAAATTGCTAAAGTCACTCCTTTAGGTGGAAAAGAAAAGGCCACAACTAGAAACAAGAAAATTACAAATGGGAAAACTCTCTGATAAAGGAAAGCATATAGTAAAGGTGAGTAATCATCCACACACAAATACAATGTCAAAACCAACAATCATGAGATGAAGAGATTACAAATGGAGAATAATGGAAATGCATTTGAAATTGAAATGACCAGCAAATAAAAACGTTGTTTATATATAGACTGCTATATCAAAACCTCATGGTAACTGCAAACCGAAAATCTACAATAAACACACACACACACACACACACACACATACACACACACACACAAAAAGGAAAGACAATCCAAACACAACACTAAAGATAGTCATCAAAGTATGAATGGAATAATCACAAGTACTGAAATTGAAACCATGATTTAAAAATTCCAACAAACAAAAGCCCGGGACCAGATGGCTTCACAGGTGATTTTTCTCAAATATTTAGAGAATAGTTAACATCTATCCTTCTGAAGCTCTTCCAAAAAATTTCAGAGGAAGGAAAAATTGCAAACTCATTCTGTGAAGCCACCATCATCCTGATTCCAAAATGAGGCAAAGATACAACAACAACAAAAACTACAGGCCAATATCAGTAAGGAACATAAACACTTAAATCCTCAACAAAATACAAGAAACTGAAACCAACATTACATTAAGAGAATCATACACCATGATCAAGTGGGATTTATCCCAGGGATGGAAGGATTCTTCAATATCCACAAATAAAACCTTGTGGCACACCAGATTAACAAACTGAAGAATAAAAACCATATGATCATCAGAATACATGCAGAAAAAGCTTTTGACAAAATTCTACACCCATTTATGATAAAAACTCTCCAGAATGTTGGGATAGAGAGAAACTACCTCAAGGTAATAAAGACAACGTATGAAAAACGCATAGCTAACATCATACTTAATGGAGAAAAGCTGAAAGCATTTTCTCTAAGATTAGGAACAAGACAAGGATGTCCACTCTTGCCACTATTATTCAACATAGTTTTTGAAGTCCTAGCCAAAGCAATCAGAGAAGAAAAAGAAATAAAAGGAATACAAGTTGGAAAAGAAGTAAATTGTCACTTTTTGCAGATAACATGATGCTATACATAGAGTATCCTAAAGATGCTACCAGAACAATACTAGAGCTCATCAAATGAATTTGGTAAATTTTCAGAATACAAAATTAATGTACAGAAATCTGTTGCATTCCTATAGACTAAAAATGAAGGATCAGAAAAAGAAATAACTCATTTACCATAACATCAAAAAGAATAAAATACCTAGGAATAAACCTACCTAAGGAGGCAAAAGGCCTGTATGCAGAAAATTATAAGATGCTGATGAAAGAAATCAAAGATGACACAAACAGATGGAGAGAAAGACCATGTTCTTGGATTGTAAGAATCAATATTGTCAAAATGACTATACTACCGAAAGCACTCTACAGATTCATTGCAATCCTTATCAAATTACCAAGGGCATTTTTCACAACATTAGAACCAAAAATTTTACCATTTGTATGGAAACACAAAGGATCCCAAATAATCAAAACATTCTTGAGAAAGAGAAATGGAGCTGGAAGAATCAGGATCCCTTGCTTCAGACTATACTACAAAGCTACAGTCATCAAAACAATATGGTACTGGCACAAAAACAGAATTATAGGTGAATGGAACAGGATAGAAAGTCCAGAGATAAACCCACGTAACTATGGTCAACTAATCTATGACAAAGGAGGCAAGAATTTACAATGGAAAAAGACAGTCTCTTCAATAAGTGATGCTGTGAAACCTGGACAGATATATGTAAAAGAATGAAATTAGAACACTCACTAACACCGTACACAAAAATAAACTCAAGATGGATTAAAGACCTAAATGTAAATCCAGATACTATAAAACTCTTAGAGAAAAGCATAGGGAGAACACTCTCTGATGTAAATCACAGCAATATATTACTGGATCCACCTCCTAGAGTAAAGAAAATAAAAATAAACAAATGGGACCTAATTAAACTTTAAAGATTTTGCACAGCAAAAGAAACCATTAACAAAACGAAAAGACAACTTACAGAGTGGGAGAAAATATTTGCAAGTGAAGCGACTAACAAGGGATTAATCTCCAAAATATAAAAACAGCTCATGCAGCTCAATATTAAAAAAGGAAACAACTTAATCAAAAAATGGGCCGAAGATCTAAATAGACATTTCTCCAAATAAGGCATACAGATGGCCAAAAAGTACATGAAAATTTGCTCAGCATAGCTAATTATTAGAGAAATGAAAATCAAAACTACAACTAGGTATCACCTCACATATATCTGAACAGCCATCATCAAAATGTCTACAAACAATAAATCCTGGAGAGGGTGTGGAGAAAAGGGAACCCTCCTACCCTGTTGTTAGGAATGTAAGATGGTACAAACAGTATGGAGAACAGTATGGAGGTTCCTTAAATACTAAATATAGAACTACCATATGATCCGGCAATACCACTACTGGGCATATATCCAGAGAAAACCATAATTCAAAAAGATACAATAACTCCAATGTTCATTGCAGCACTATTTACAATAGCCAAGACATGGAATCAACCTAAATGTCCATCAAAAGAAGGATGGATTAAGAGGATGTAGTACATATATACAGTGGAATATTATTCAGCCATAAAAAAGAATTAAATAATGCTATTGGTGGCAACATGGTTGGACCTAGAGATTATCATACTAAGTGAAGTAAGTCAGAAAGAGAAAGAAATATCATATGATATCGCTTATATGTGGGACTGAAAAAAATCATACAAAGGAATTTATTTACAAAACAGTAACAGGCTTGCAGACTTTGAAAATAAACTTGTTGTTAGCAAAGGGGAAAACATGGGGGGGTAGGGATAAATCAAAAGGTTGGGATTAACTTATACACACTACTACATATAAAATAGATAGTCAACAAGGACCTATTGTATAGCACAGGGAACTCTACTCAATATTCTATAATAACCTATATGGGAAAAGAATCTGAAAAAGAACGTATATATGTATATGTATATGTATAACTGAATCATTTTGCTGTATACCTGAAACTAACACAACGTTATAAATCAACTATACTCCAATAGAAAATAAAAATTATAAAATAATAAAAAATTAAAATGATATCTCATTGTTGATTTTATTTACATTTTCTTGATTACTAGTGCACTTGAGTTTCTTCTCTTATGTTAGTTGGCCATTTGTATTTGTTCTTCTGTGAATTTCTTTTTCTCTATTTTTACTTTTTCTTTTTTAATTCCTAAGCTCTCTATACCTATTTTAGGTATCAATCTTTTCTCTGAATAACATTGGAACTTGAGTCTCTGGTCTGTTGCTTATTTTCAAAATTCTGGTTTTAATCTTTATGTAGTCAAATTTATTGTTTGAAGAATTTATGTCTCCTTGGTTTGTGTTACTTATGAAGGCTGTCCCACTCCAATATTATAATATTCTTCTCCTTTATATTCCTCTAGGTTTTTTTTACTGTTTTTTCTCATCTCATTTGTTTTCTCATGTTTAATACAACAATATTTAGTTTGTATTAAAGATGAGATGATTTAGTGTTTGTTGTAATATGTAAGTGCCTAACTTTTCCCCTAGATTAATAGGTAAATGTTCAAGCATCTTTATTGGATAGCCTATCCATCCTTCTTCACACTCATTTGAAATGTTACCTTTATCAGTGAATAAATTCCCATATGTTCATGAATTTGTTTCTGGTCTCTATTCTGCTCTGTTTCTCTTCATATCTTTCATTGAATAGAGTTCTGCATAAGAAGGTAGTTTATTAAGTGTGAGTGATAATCCATTGTGTGTGTAAATATATATATATATATATATATATATATATATATATATATATATATATACCGAATTTTCTTATATATTCATCCATCAACAGAAATGTAGGTTGTTTCCGTATCTTGGCTACTGTGAAAAATGTCACAACAAATATGGGGTACAGATATCTCCTTTAAATACTGATTTCATTTCCTTCAAATATACATCCAGAAATGGGATCGTTATATCATATAGTAGTTCTATTTTTAATTTTTTGTGGACCCCCTATTATTTTCCACAGTGACTGTACTAATTTACATTCCCACAAACAGTGCACAGGGGCTCTCTTTTCTCCATATCCTTGCCAAAACCTGTTATCAATTGTCATTTTTTATAACAGCCAACTTAACAGGTATGAGGTGATATCTCATTGTGGTTTGACTTACATTTCCCTGATGATTATTTATGTTGAGCACCTTTACCTGTTGGCCATTTTTATGTCTTTTTTTTTTCTGGCCGCACTGTGCAGCATGCAGGATCCTATTTCTCTGACCAGGGATTGAACCCATGCCCCCTGCATTGGGAGCGTGAAGCCTTAACCAGTGGACCACCAGGGAAGTCCCTGTATGTTTGTTTGTTTGTTTTTGAGAAATATATACTCAAATCCTCATCTCATTTTTAAAAATCAGGTTATTTATTTATTTATTTTTGCTACTGAGTTGCCATTTGAGACAACATGGATGAACCCAAAGGACATTATGCTAAATGAAATAAGACGGACACAGAAAGACACAAACTGCAGGATCTCACTTATATGTGGAATGTAAAAAATTCAAACTCATAAAAGCAGAGAGTAGAATTTAGATTCCAGGGGCTGAAGAGCTGGAGAAATGGGGAGATGTTTCTTTATTGGCTGATAATAGGCAACCATTAAATGGGTCCCCACACTTTATCACTCACTTGTCCTTCCAGGAATCCTTTGGTGATTTTGGGAGAAAGCTCATTTTGCTTCCTGCTGACTGTGTACTACAAGGAAGCTTGTATTTTAAGTATAATCCCCATCTGACAGAATAACCCGCAACCAGTAGCAGTCCACACCCAGGCCCATACCTCCCATGTTTCATCATGACGTACTTTGTCAGGTGGGATGCTGGCTCTTACTCTGTCCAACTTTAGACTTTCCAGTAATTGCTGCTGAATGACCTAGCCAATCTTGGGATAACCTTGCAATCTCCTATCCAGAAAGGAAGTGTGGGGATTAGAAGATTCTGGTAGATCTCGTGTCTCGCATTGTAAAGGGGGGAATGAGACTGTAACCATGGCTGTTCAAATAATATAGTTTACATTTAATAATAATCTAATGATATGGCTAAACTTTTCTGAGTACCTACTGTGCTGAAGCACTTTATGCATATTCTTTTCAGTCTTCATAATAACCCTGTGAGGTATAAGTTAATACCCCCAGTTTGGATATTAGGGAATTGATAATCAGAGAGGTGAAATTACTTGCCTAAGGTCACACACTTAGAAGCCCAAAGAAGGGAAGGAGAGCAGTGTGACCTGGGTGCCTTTGGAGCTAGGTAGAGTAGAGTTCAAACTCTAGCTCTGCCACTTGCTAGATGAGTAACCTTGGTCATGTCACTTTCCTTTTTGGCTTTTTTTTTTCTTTTTCTTTTTTTTTCCTTTTTGGCTTGTTTATATGTTGAATAGGAATCTCTGCTTTGCCTCCTCATAGAGCTATTGTGAGGATTATGTGTAATTAGCAATAATGAATTTAAAGAACCTGACACAGAGTGAACATTAAAAAATGGCAACTCTATTACCCAAGGTCATCATAGCCTGCATTGTAACCTAGGTGTTTGGATCTAGCTCAGTCTCACACATGTAGAAAAAGAAATTATGGTTATGATTGGGGAAAGGGGGGCATAAATTGGGAGATTGGGACTGACATATACACACTACTATAAATAAAATAGATAACTAATAAGGACCTAACGTATAGTACAGAGAACTCTACTCAGTACTCTGTAATGGCCTATATGGGAAAATAATCTAAAAAAGAGTGGATATATGTATATTTATAACTGATGCACTTCGCTGTACAGCAGAAACTAACAGAACATTGTAAATCAACTTTAATAAAAATTTTAAAAAAACACCTTATAGTGTCTTTTCCACCATTGCTTTTGGAATAAAAACCATGGTCCTTATATTAGCTCACAAAGTCCTGCATGGCCTAGGCCTCTCTGATTTCCTTTCATAATGCCCTGCCCTGTGCTGATAGCTCTCCAGACACACTGATATTCTTTATGATCCTTAAATACAAACAAGCTCAATTCAACCTTAGGGTCTGTGCATTAAAATTCCCGCTTTCTGGAACTCTTAACATGACTGGTTTTGTCTTCTATTTTCCGGTCTCAGCTTCAACATTCTCTCCCTGGAGAGACCTTTCCAACAAAACTGTCTAATCTATCCCTGGCCTCTATCCCATTACTTCATGTTCATTACTTCATTGTGTTTTCCACAGTGTTTATTGCTATTTGACATTTTATTATTTGCTTATGTGTTTAGGTATTTATTTTCTTTTACTGTGTATACTTATGACTGCAGGGACTTTTCTGAGTTGTTCACTATTGTATTTCCAGTACTGAAAACATTGCCTGTCACATAGCAGATGTTGAATAAATATGTGTTGAATAAATGAACAAATGAATCTTTCCAAGTCTGATGTATGAAAAAGGGTAACCAAACCTGAGTTTCTGTGAAGAACTTAGCACAGAATGAGGATCAAATACCCAATAGTTTTCATTCTTCTGTGCTCTTGGATTCTTGGTATGCACACTCAGCATTGCTGAACTGATTTGTTCTGGATGCCACAGCCCTTTGATGTTTTCTGTTAGGCCCAAGCACCTGAATTCTGATGAACATTATCCTGGAGGATCTGCCCAGGGACAGGTCTCCTATCTTTCTCCGCTCTGGGCTCACCATAGGGAGCACTCTACAATGGGGCTCACAAACTCATCAGTGCCAAACAGTCTGGGCTTGCCTTGATAGTCCTAAGCAGGGTGACTCCTGGACTGATGCCCCTCCTAGTCAGCACAGATAAATATCTCTTATCCCTTCATACATGTAGCTATCATTCTTCATTATTTACCATGCCAGAGGAAGCAGAGGTCTTTACCAAATGGACGTGTTATAAGGAACATAAGACATCATGTGGTAGACACTAATTCCCATTTTTGGATGGGGAAAATGAGGCCCAAGGAGGGTAAAGAATGTCCCCCAGGACAAGATTAGAATTGATTCCTTATCCTCGGTCTAGTGTCAGGAGCCCATTTCTATTTTCTCCAAACATAGTACTATGCTTTCAGGAATTCTTTAGAGTAGGGGAGTGAATCTGAATAGACAGGAGGTATGTAGTTTGAAGAAATATATTTGGAATACTTACTAAAAGGAAACTGGGGCAAAATTAACTTCAGATGGAGACTACCCAAAAGTTAGAGTGAGGAGTGTATGGGTTTAAAAAGTTAATAATTATGGTGATTCAAGTCTCCTCCACATTTCTAATAGCTACATTTAACAGAATTTTTATTTTCATAGTGATGGCTTTTAGAGGATTTTCATATCCAGTTTTCTCATTTGATCAAGCCATTACTGTGCCCCTTGTCACATGCTGCCATTTATTCCTGTAACCCCTTTCTTTTAGACTAATCATCATACTTTGTTACTGTAACTTGTTTGTCTTCACCTTTATTGTTTATCACTGCCTCTCCAGCACCTAGCATAGTGCCTGACATGTAATAGGTGATCAGTATATATTTGTTGAACTAAGGAATAAAATACTCTCTCACAGATGTGCATATTGAAGACCAAGGACAAGAAATGTGCTGTTCAAGGTCAAATACTATCAAAGTGACAGAGCCAAGACTCCAGCATATGTCTCCTGATTTCCAGGGACGTCACTGCTCTTTCTGCCACTGGTTATCTGGTAATAGTAGGAACAATAGTACTAACTGATACCAGTTGTTGTTGATGTTCTGGGCACAGTATATTATCTGATCAGACTAAATAACAGTTCTAGAACTTTATAGCTGATCTCTCTGCCTAGAACACCTTTCTATATATATGCTTCTCTCCTACTCATTCTTTAAGAGAATCTTGGGTATTTTCCTCCAAAAAGCATTCCATAATCCAGTCTATGTAGGCTTAGATCACCTTTGTCTTTGTTCAAAGCTCTGACCTAGCACTTATCCCACTATATTGTCATTATCTCTCTCACCCACTTAGACAATGAGCCCCTTGAGAGTGGGGACAACATCTTCTTATCTCACAGAAACTAGCTTATGTTATGAGTAAAATATTTCATACATCAATAAATTATTGAATTTCCACTTCATCTTCTTAGTCACTGCTTGGGAAAGTAGCAGTAATTATATTGCTAAAGGAATGGGTGTCATTCCTTAATATTCATTAGAGCACTTGGCATGCATCTTAAATGTACAGATTCTTAGACTCTCTCTCCTCACTGCAACACCCAGTGAAATTCAGATTCAGTAGGTCTGGGGTGTGGACAGGAATTTGCATGTTTTATAAGCCTCTCAGGTGATTCTGATGCAGTTCGTCCTTGGAACATACCTTGAGAACCCCTGAAATAAGTGTGAGTCGTGTTACCCATGGAAACAATTCTGGCAGTTTGCTGTACCTGCATCTATGAGGGAAGGCACAGTAGCAGCTCATATCAGTGGTGCAGTTCACAGCTATGAATTTCAGAGGTTGTCTAGAAGACTGGCTTCTGCAGACACTTGTGAAAAAGGCTCCTCTGGTCACTGCACTTGGTATTATTTCCTCCTTGAGACATTATGGTGTGGTGGAGAGCACATTTCTCTGGAAGGGAGGAGGTTTGAGTGATGATTAAATGATCAGAGACATGTCTCTAACCATCTTTGAGTCTCAGTTGTTCATCTATGAAATGGAGATCAATTGGCCTTTCCATCTAGTACCTACCTCACAGGGCTATGTTGAAAATAAAATAAAATAGATCAAGAAGCTAATATAGTGCCTGAGTCAGCATGGGTGTTCAGTAAATGAGAGTGAAATGCATAAAACGATACCATCCCAGCTCTTCTGCTTAATCATTGAGCCTCTTTTCAGTGGGTCTCATATTCCTTGTTTGTCAATTAATGTGACAAGGCATTAGCAGGATGATTTCCAAGGTGTATTGAGTTCTGCGTTGTTGGCTGTCAGACAGGGTTTAATGTCAGGCCTGATCTAGAGTTTTTTTGAAGTGGGCCATCACCGTGTGCAATGTTTCTGATCAGTCCTGCTTTGGTACATTACCATCTATTTTTCCTGTCTCCTTGATCTTTGACCTTGTTCTCCATTCTGTGTGAGGATGACACTTGTTTGAGAGAAGACAGAAAGAGGATTCTTTCCACGGCAGGGGAAAGAACAATGGAATTGACAAGAGGTGGAATACTAACTTTAGTGTGGTCTTGATTTGATTTTGAGTTATTTCTTGTAAATGATACACTAGTTGGTGTTTCAAAGCCTACTAAGTTGTTAACTTTGGTAGTTTCATTGAAAACTAACTTTGATATTAATTCAGGGAAGAGGAGAAGGAGGGAGGTCAGGAAAGATGGGTGGTTTGGTTGTAACTTTTTTTATTTGTTTGTTTTATAACTGCAAGTAGGCAGGGGAATAGAAAGCCATTGAAGAGTTGGAAGATTTGAACTTTGTGAAGCAGCATTTATTAAAAGGCCTTTCAAGGAGTCAAAAAAGCAGAAGTTAAGAAAAGGGTCACAATTCTCATGACACGCTCCTCAAAATGACATTGCTACATAATACTAATATTAGCTAACAATGAATTTCTATACTGCTTACTCTGTTCCAGGCACAAGTCATAACATTTCCATGTCTTAACTTTTTTAAGCCAAATAACAATCTATGGGAGAAATATCTATTTAGATCTCTCACCCATTTTTGATTTTTTTTTGTTTTTCTTATTTAGCTGCATGAGCTGTTTGCATATTTTAGAGATTAATCACCTGTCAGTCATTTTGGTGGCAAATATTTTCTCCCATTCTGTGTGGTGTCTTTTCATTTTGTTTATGGTTTCCTTTGCTGTGCAAAAGATTTTAAGTTTAATTAGGTTCCATTTGTTTATTTTTATTTTCATTACTCTAGGAGATGGATACAAAAATATATTGCTGCATTTTATGTCAGAGAGAGTTTGGCCTAGATTTTCCTCTAAAAGTTTTATAGTATCCAGCCTTACATTTAATCCTTTAATCCATCTTGAGTTTATTTTTGATAGTATGGTGTTAGGGAGTGTTCTAATTTCATTCTTTCACATGTAGTAGTCCAGTTTTCCCAGCACCACTTATTGAAGAGACAGTCTTTTCTCCATTGTATGTTCTTGCCTTCTTTGTCATAGATAAGGTGTGGGGTTACCTCAGTGCTTCTATCCTGTTACATTGATCTATATTTCTGTTTTTGTGCCAGTACCATAATGTTTTGATGACTGTGGCTTTGCAGTATATTCTGAAGTCAGGGGGCCTGTTTCCTCCATCTCTGTTTTTCTTCCTCAAGATTGCTTTGGCTATTCAGAGTCTTTTGTGTTTCCATACAAATTTTAAACATTTTTTGTTCTAATTCTGTGAAAAGTGCCCTTGATAATTGGATATGGATTGCATTGAATCTGTAGATTGCTCTGGACAGTATAGTCATTTTACAATATTGATTCTTCCTATCCAAGGACATGGTATATCTCTCCATCTGTTGGTGTCATCTTTGATTTCTTTCATCAGCATCTTATAGTTTTCAGAGTACAGGTCTTTTGCCTCCTTAGGTAGGTTTATTCCTAGGTATTTATTCTTTTTGATGCAATGGTAAATGGGATTGTTTCCTTAATTTCTCTTTCTGATCTTTTGTTGTTACTGTATAAGAATGCAACTTTTCTGTGCATTAAGTTTGTATCCTGCAACTTTACTGATTCAAGTATGAGCCCTAGAATTTTTTGGTAGCATCTTTAGGAAGGTCTAAATAGACATTTCTCTAAAGAAGACATTCAGGTGGCCAAAAAGCACATGAAAAGATGCTCAACATCACTAATTATTAGAGAAATTCAAATCAAAACTACAATGTGTATCACCTCACACCAGTCAGAATGGCCCTCATCATAAATATCTACAAACAATAAATTCTGGAGAGAAATAGGAGAAAAAGGGAACCTTGTACACGGTTGGGAATGTAATTTGGTACAGCTTTGTAGAGAACAGTATGGACGCTCCTAAAAAACTAAAAACAGAGCTACCAATGATCCTGCAATCCCACTCCTGAGCATATATCCAGAGAAAAAACATGGTCCTAAAGGATATATACACCACAATGTTCAGTGAAGCAATGTTTACAATAGCCAAGACATGGAAGCAACATAAATGTCCATCATCAAAGGAATGAATAGAGAAGGTGTGGTACATATATCACATGGAATATTACTCAGTCATAAAAAAATTAAATAATACCATTTGCTGCAACATGATGGACCTAGAGATTGTCATACAAAGTGAAGTAAGTCAAACAGGGAAAGAAAACTATCGTATGATATCATATATGCAGAATCTTAAAAAAAAAGATACAAGTGAACTTCTTTACAAAACACAAACAGACTCACAGACTTAGAGAATGAATTTATGATAGAGGGAAGGGTGGGGGGAGGGATAGGGAGTTTAGGACTGACATATACACACTGCTATATTTTAAATGGATAACCAACAGGGACCTACTGTATAGCACAGGGAACTCTGCTCAATATTATGTAACAACATAAATGGGAAAATAATTGAAAAGAATAGATACATATATATGTATAACGGAATCACTTTGCTGTACACCTGAAAGTAACACAACATTGTTAATCAACTACACTCCTATAAAAATTATAAAAACAAACATACAAAAACAACCTATGGGAGAAGTACTATTCTTTTTCCTTTTTTTTTTTGTTTACATCTTTATTGGAGCATAATCGCTTTACAATGGTGTGTTAGTTTCTCCTTTATAACAAAGAGAATCAGTTATACATATACATATGTTCCATATCTCTTTCCACTTGGTCTCCCTCCTGCCCGCCCTCCCTATACCACCCCTCTAGGTGGTCACAAAACACCGAGCTGATTCCTTGTGCTATGCGGCTGCTTCCCACTAACTATTTATTTCAGGTTTAGTAGGTGGATATATGTCCATGCGACTCTCTCACTTTGTCACAGCTTACCTTTCCCCTCCCATATTCTCAAGTCCATTCTCTAGTAGGTATGTGTATTTATTCCTGTCTTACCCTAGGCATTTCATGACATTTTTTTCTTAAATTCCAAACATATGTGGCAGCATACGGTACTTGTTTTTCTCTTTCTGATTACTTCACTCTGTATGACAGACTCTAGGTCCATCACCTCATTACAATACCTCAAATTCGTTTCTTTCCATGGCTGAGTAATATTCCATTGTATACATGTGCCACATCTTTTATCCATAATCGATCATGATGGACACTTAGGTGTTCCATCTCCTGCATTGTAAATAGAGCTGCAATGAACATTTTGGGACATGACTATTTGGATTATGGTTTCTCAGGGCCATGCCCAGTATTGGATTGCTGGGTCATATGGTAGTTCTATTTGTATGTTTTTAAGGAAACCTCATACTGTCTCAGAGTGGCTGTAACAATTCAACATTCCCATTCCACCAGCAGTGCAAGAGTGTTCCCTTTTCTCCACACCCTCTCCAGCACTTACCGTAATCTAGATTTTTTTTATTAAACAACTTTATTGGGTATAATTGCTTTACAGTGGTGTGGCAGTTTCTGCTTATAACAAAAGTGAATCAGTTATACATATACATATATTCCCATATCTCTTCCCTCTTGAGTCTCCCTCCCTCCACCCTCCTATCCACCCCTCCAGGCGTCACCAACCATCGGAGCCAATATCCCTGCTGCCATGTGTGCTGCTTCCCCATAGTAGCTATCTACCTTACGTTTGTTAGTGTGTAAGTCCATGACTCTCTCTCGCCTGTCACAGCTCACCTTCCCCATCCTCATATCCTCAAGACTGTTCTCCGTAGGTCTGTATCTTTATTCTGTCTTATCCTCAGTTCATCATCATATTTTTTCTCTTAAATTCCATATATATGTGTTAGTTATTGGTATTTGTCTTTTTCTTCTGACTACTTCACTCTGTATGACAGACTCTAGGTCTATCCACCTCATTACAAATAGCTCAATTCTTTTTTTTATGGCTTAGTAATATTCCATTGTAATAGTGCTCACATCTTCTTTTACATCATCCAATAATGGACAGTTAGGTTGTTTCATCTCCGGGCTATTGTAAATAGAGCTGCAATGAACATTTTGGCACATGACTCTTTTTGAATTTTGGTTTTCTCAGGGTATATGCCCAGTAGCGGGATTGCTGGGTCGATATGGTCGTTCTATTTGTAGTTTTTTAAGGAAACACTCTACTGTTCCCATAGTGGCTAAACCAATCACATCCCACCAGCAGTGCAAGAGTGTTCCCTTTCTCCACACCCTCTCCAGCATTTATTGTTTCTAGATTTTTAGATGATGGCCATTGACTGGTGTGAGATGATATCTCATGTAGTTTGATTGCATTTTCTCTAATGATTAATGATGTTGAGCATCTTCATGGGTTTGTTGGCAGTCTGTAATCTTCTCTGGAGAAATGTCTATTTAGCTTTTGCCATTTTTGGATGGGTTGTTTGGTTTTTTGTTATTGAACTGCATGAGTGCTTGGAAATTTGGAAATTAATCCTTTGTCAGTTGCTTCATTTGCAAATATTTTCTCAATTTGAGGGTTGCCTTTGGTCTTGTTTATGGTTTCCTTTGCTGCGCAAAAGTTTTGAAGTTTCATTAGTCCCATTTGTTATTTTTGTTTTTATTTCCATTACTCTAGTAGGTAGGTCAGAAAGGATCTTGCTGTGATTTATGTCATAGAGTGTTTGCCTATGTTTTCCTCTAAGAGTTTGATAGTTTCTGGTACTACATTTAGTCTTTAAACCATGTGAGCTTATTTTTGGTATGGTGTTAAGGAGTGATCTAATCTCATACTTTTACATGTATCTGTCCAGTTTTCCAGCACCACTTACTGAAGAGGCTGTCTTCTCCACTGTATATTCATGCCACCTTATCAAATAAGGGGTCCATATGTGCGGTCGGGGTTGATCCTCGGGCTTTCTATCCTGTTCCATTGATTATCTTTCTGTTTTTGTGTCAGTACCATACTGTCTTGATACTAGCTTGTAGTATAGTCTGAAGTCAGGGAGCCTGATTCCTCCAGCTCCTTTTTTCATTCTCAAGATGACTTTGATATTCGGGGTCTTTTGTGTCCATACAATTGCAAAATATTTTGTTTTAGTTTTGTGAAAAATGCCAGTGGTAGTGTGATAGGGATTGCATGAATCTGTAGATGGCTTTGGGTAGTAGAGTCCTTTCACATGTTGATTCTCTTCCATCCCAGAGCATGGCATATCTCTCAATCTACTTTTGTATCATCTTTACTTTCTTTCATCAGTGTCTTATAGATTTTCTGCATACAGGTCTTTTTCTCCTTAGGTAGCTTTATACCTAGATATTTTATTTTTTTTTTTTTGGCACTGGTAATGGGAGTGTTTTCTTGATTCTCAATTTCAGATTTTCATCATTAGTATATAGGAATGCCAGAATTTCTATGCATTAATACTTTGTATCCTGCTACTTGTAACCAAATTCATTGATTAGCTCTCAAGTATTTTTTCTGGTAGCATATTTAGGATTCTCGTATGTTAGGAATCAATGTCATCTGCATAACAGTGGACAGCTTTACTTCTTTTCAATTTGGATTCCTTTTATTTCCTTTTCTTCTCTGATTGCTG